>NC_056749.1:82888550-82916050 GCF_019279795.1 Protopterus annectens
CTTGTTTTTTTTGGGGGGCTTTTTTTATCCTGCAAACTTTATTATTTGTCCTCTGAGTTGTTTGTTTAGTTTGATGAGAGTGCTTTTATCCTGCACAGATTTTCCAGTCTTGATATTTGCTTTCTGCTTCATTTATTTCACCACTCCATCATCTCCTTCTCTCTCCATCGGCATCCCTGTTTCTTGGGCAGTTTTTGCACCTGGAATGGAAACAGGAAGTGCTCTTCCAAAACAGATCCTTCTCACAAGAATTTTGAGAAGGGAATGTTCCTCGATGCCTTGTTCAAATTTCCTCTAGTGGTATAAATGCCACCTCATGTCTCCCCTGAAAAGGGCTGCTAGCCTAGTGGGACTAAACTGGTCAAAAAAGAATAAATAATTATACTGCGTAACCGCAGTATTTTGGTTGACTTAATTTCCATGGACAGCCATCCTAATTTGTATATCTGAGCATAAATCAGCTACTGCATGCATTTCTGGGGGCAAATTAGCATTGCCTACTCCCCAGGAATGCTTCATTATCTTATAGCATGACAAGCGGGACCGATCACCATGGTGATTCTTGCAATGATGGAAAATCACTGTGGTTGGCTGACCCCTATATCAGAAAGGGATACTAAAGTTTGGCCACTCATAGTAGGGCTTACCACTCACAGTAACCCTTTCTGAATCCCAGGGATTATTAATAAGACAGAAACTGCTGAATAGCAGTGGATTATCTGTGCACCTGGGTTGCCTATTTTGAAAAAAATACAGAGTTTTAGACTAATTTTTTTAAATGTTATAATTTTGTGTGTGCTTTTTTAATATATTCATGATGTTTTTTTCAGTTTTGGTATATTTAAGCTGTGTTAGAATATGGTTCTAGTGATGTGTTTTGATGTATTATATATTAACAGTTTTTAGTCATATAGGTTCATAGGTGTTTACTAGACTAACACACAGGGGCCTTTTTAAGCCTAACCATGCATCCTAAATCTCTGACTTCTGATACTCTTGATAAATGTAAGCCGGGGCTAGGGAGATGAAACATTTTCCAGCTATGGCCTGGGAGATAAACCATTTAAAGTTTACCTTTGTCCATTAGAGAAATAGATGCCAAACCAGGGATGAATTTCCTGTTCCCCATCCAAAGGTCCAGGTTGCACTAGGGTTATGGAGGAACTCTGCTTTACATTGATCCTTATGTGGCCAGTAAACAAAACAAGATAATAACTCAAGCAATGTTCCTGCCAGGATTTACTTTATGTGGGATCTGAACAGGAGTCTTCATGACACAGCTCCCTCACTAGTCACAACCCTAACCTACCAGTTGTACTTCTATTCCTATCTGTATCTTCCATAATCACAACTCACCAAAATCTAAATGTTTTACTAACAAGGATACTCTTCAATATGCACTGTATGAAATATAAATAAATAAATGTGTTCTATGATAAAATTTTTGCACTAGGGTAGTCCACTGATCAATATTAACCAATGTTAGGCTCAGACTGAATTTCCTAAAGAAATATGCAATAAAAAAGTAAACAAAAGTATAAAAGCAGGGCAAAACTAAATTTTCATTTGCACTAAAAAAGTATATAAGATAAATGTATAATTGAATTGCAGCTATAGAATATAATAATAATATCCTTTTACATGCACCTGTTGAAAATTCATGTAAACAGTGCTCTGTCTGTGCTGATTTAGTCTTTGTTAACCATTCAGACAAAATGACTCTGTATTATAAATAATCTGATGTGACATTTTTCCAACTCAACCTTTTCCTGTCCTTATTTCTTAAGGTCATAGCTCTCTCAACCATTAGACTCAATACAGAAAAGTATATTCTGAAAAGAATGGGCAAATCTCACCACCCCAAGAAAGTAAGGGCCTTGGAAAGGGAAAAAATTCATTGCCTCTTAGAACAGAAAAACTAATAACAATGGGAAACACAAAACCACCACAAATTTCACTTTATTCCACTATGAAAGCAAAACTTCAACTCTGTATTCTGAATTCTTATGTGTAAATAACAACTGTATAGAATGAGCTCTAATCTGAATTACTTTGGCAATACATTCAAAACTAAACAGATAAAAGAAAGTATTGTCTGTAAATTTACTAGTAGCTAGACTGGAAACTTACTTGACACATTTTTATAGTCTGCCTTTCATGAACCTGACTGAAGCTAATAAAAAGTTGGCAACCAGTTGTTTTTTCAACATGAATGGCCATAATTAATCGCTATTTATTGTAAGCAGATAGCCAACTTTACTTACAGACTTAGTCACAACAAAACACTGTTATCTACTATACTAATGTATTTAAAACACACAGTGCAGTTGAAGACAAAAAATATCAATGGTCATCTAAAATGCTTAATTAATTAACACTACTGCATACGCATATCACACCTTTTTTCATTGCATACACAGAATTGCTTTGTAAATTTATCAGGATACTTTACAACTGAAATGCACTTAAAGTAATTTTCACTGTGCCCCTGCCAAATCCCACACATACACACACACACACACACACACACACACACACACACACACACACAGACACACACACACACACACACACACACACACACACTCACTCTACAAAACACTTTTAGGACAACCACTCAACAACTAAGTGAACCCCTTTAAGTACTTCCGTACTTTTTGTGCCATAATCTTTCCCCCACTACACACACACACACACACACACACACACACACACACACACACATATAATATATGGGTCTACTTTGAATCATCTAAAACTCATAACATCTAATTTCATAACATTGAGACCAGAACATCTAAAACTCAAAACATCTAAAACCCATAACATCGAATTTCATAACATCTAACAGTACAAACCACATGAAAATAACATCCCCTCCACATATAATGACACCAAACTACCAAACACACTTTTTACTACGTTTCTGAACCCCCCCCCCCATGTGGGGGGCTCTGCCCCCCCCTGTAAATTAAATATACCAACTCCAAGATCGCACTACAGTGGGAAAAAGTTAATTTCCTAACCCCACTGTATCAAGCCCCCCTGCAGAAACGTAGTAAAAAGTGTGTTTGGTAGTTTGGTGTCATTATATGTGGAGGGGATGTTATTTTCATGTGGTTTGTACTGTTGTTATGAAATTCAATGTTATGGGTTTTAGATGTTTTGGGTTTTAGATGTTCTGGTCTCAATGTTATGAAATTAGATGTTATGGGTTTTAGAGGTTTTGAAGGGGACCTATATATATATATATATATATATATATATATATATATATATATATATATATATGGGTCTACCTGAGTTAGTCGACACGCCAGAAGACCGACAAGCGAATCGCGAGCCCCAGAAGATCGACAATTCAGAAGACCGACGCGATGGATGAAAACACAGATGCCGAGGATGCCGACATGGGAAAAGGCTGTGTAAGTATGCGGTAGTGACGGACGTTAGGGTGCGAGTAAGGTAAGTGTGGATATTGACGGTCTGTGGGGATAGGGGTGGGTTAAGTGAGTTAGGGTCAGTGCGCGGGTTAGGTAAGTGTGTGGAAGTGATTGTGTTTGGGTTAGGGGCGGGTTAAGTGAGTTAGAGTAAGGGAGCGGGTCAGGTAAGTGTGCGGTAGTGATTGTGTTTGGGTTAGGGGCGGGTTAAGTGAGTTAGGGTTAAGGAGCGGGTCAGGTAAGTGTGCGGTAGTGATTGTGTTTGGGTTAGGGGCGGGTTAAGTGAGTTAGGGTTTAGAGGCGGGTTAGCTGAGTATGCGATAGTGACGGACCTTAGGGTTAGGGTTTGGGTTAGGGTTGCAGGTAGTTGTGTATGTGAGGTTTAGTGTGGGTTTGTAGGGATTTTGGTGTGCTTGTGTTGTGTGTGTGGTTTTTGGACAGGGAATGTGTTTTGTTTGTTGATTGTTGTGATTGTGGTGTGTGCAGTCTATGAGGTTTCGTGTTTGTGTACCATTGGTTATTTCGTTGTCGGGCATGTGGGGTTTCGTGTTTTTGCACTGTCGGTTATGTGGTTTCGGTGATTGCGTTGTCGGTCTTCTGGCGTGTCGATTATGTCAGGTAGAACCATGTATATATATATATATATACACACACACACACACACACACACACACACACACACACACACACACACACACACACACACACACACACACACACATGATGGGGCTTTAAATAGCACAAAGCTGTGGTGTTTTATTTGGTTAATCTTGGGAACAGCTATTTTTATTTTATTTTAGTATTAAATGAATATATAAGATGAAAGCTTTGAAACTGCACACAGGAATGAATGACCAAAATAGATCCTTTAGTGGATATAAAATATAAACAAAAGGCTTACAATTAATTATTCATTATTTTTAAATAATATAAATAATATTGGTGATGTAAATTATGTATATTATATTAAATTATATATATTTAATATGGTTTTATGACGAGTATAGGTTAGTGCAAGTTGTTTGACTTGGATACCTGCAACTTCAAATTTTAAACTTCAAGACACTTTAATGAATTGTCTTACATAATTGGTGGATTAAGGATATTTAAACTTCCTGAACTTGTAAATGGTAACTGTTGAAGTTTGGTTATATGGTATAAAGACAAAAGCACTCAGCTATGTCACCTGTTTTTATTCTTTTGATCAACTAAAGTGTTTAGTTCTTGGTCTGTTCTTTTTTGGATATAAAATAGACAATAATATTCTGATAAAAAAGGAGTCATAAGTAAACTACACAAACTGTTAAAGAAAGATGGTGGCAGAGAGATCAATAAGGTTAAACTTATTTGGGTGGAAGATTTTACATAGTTATGTATGCATGATTTGGGAGGAAGAGTTAAATAACATAGTTACATGTGTAGATTGGGAAAAAGTTATTCTATACTCTAGGCACGCTACACAATTTAGGAAATTCAGTTTTTTTATTTTGGTTGTGAATGTCTTTCTAAATATTTCAGACTCTGCAATACACTAGAAACTGCCCACAGGCTACACAGATTCGCTCATACTGACTTAATAGGAGATTTTATATGTACCTTTTTAACAATGTTCTAAATTATTACAGAAAATATACAACTTGTGTAATGTTATTTAGCTTGGTAAAGTAGAAATTTTGGAATCTCTGTCTGGGTGAATACCATTTTCATGGGCGACTTTGATTACCCCACTATTTACTGGTAACCCTTTGAAGCTTTTATTATAGAATTTCAATTAATATTTTACTCTGTTTTGTGCAAATTTCTTTAAATTTCTTGTTCTTTGTTTTATTCTTTTCTAGTGTGTGTGTGTGTGTATGTGTATGTGTGTGTATCTATATATGGGTCTACTTTGATTCACTGAAAACTCATTTCACTGAATTTCAATTCGCCCTTAAAAAATAGCTGAAAGCTCAAATCACTGAAAACTCATTTCATTGAATCACATTTCACTGAATGGAAGCACTGTTGGACAAACAAAATGTATATGCCCTTTTCCCCACTGTAGTATGATCCTGGAGTTAGTATATATAGTTGGGGGGGGGGGGGTGGAGGCATAGCCCTCCAACTACTTAGCTTTTATATTTATGAATCTCATTTCACTGAAAGCTAACAATATAAAACCAAAATATGTACCCACACCCCACAATGTGGGGGGCTGTGCCCCCTCAACCACCCCTAACTATATACACTAACTCCAGGATTGCACTACAGTGGGGAAAAGGGCATATACATTTTATGTGCCCATCAGGAGGACACATTGCTTATGTTTTTTTAAAGATTCCTTCTTAACCAGTTGATTCCCATATCACACATCAAGTTGAAATGTTACAAAACATCGCTTCGATCACAGTCACCATGGGTGCTATAGCTGCTGCCTTCCCATGGTCCCTTGGGTCTGTTCTGCCATTGTCTCTTATTTTCTGGGCTATGCAAAGGACTGCCAGGTAATGGATGGGCTCTTTGTTCACTGTACACATGCTTATTATTTGAAAAAATAAAATAGTATTGCAATGTTTAATATGCATTTGTGTAGTCACATATCTGAACTATAATTATTTTTGTGGACTGCTTTAATAAGTAATTTGTAAATGCAATACTTGAATGAAGCATAGTTTAAAAACTGCTACTTATCTGCATTACCAAGTGGTTATTAAATCAAATGAGTCAGTACATTTGTGCAAGGAGAAGAAAAGCTATAAATGTTTGATCACAAATTCAAGGATAGAAAATATAGATACAAATCAGCAAAAATGCTGCGAGACTTCAGAATCTATTTGAGTTGGTGAACCGGCATCATACTAGGATCGGATATGGTATAGATGTCTGTATGGACTATTCTTGTATCAGGTATAGTATACATGTATGTACAAGTTATATTGGGATCAGGTATGAACGAGCTATACTGGGATCAGGAAGAGTATAGTATAGATGTATGTACAAGCTATACTGGGATCAGGTATAGAATAGATGCATGTAGAAGCTATACTGGGATCAGGTATAGTATAGATGTATGTACAAGCTATACTGGGATCAGGTATAGTATAGATGTATGTACAAGCTATACTGGGATCAGGTATAGTATAGATGTATGTACAAGCTATACTGGGATCAGGTATGGTATAGTATAGATGTATGTACAAGTTATACTGGGATCAGGTATAGTATAGATATATGTACAAGCTATAGTGGGATCAGGTATAGTACAGATGTATGTACAAGCTATACTGGGATCAGGTATGGTATAGATGTATGTATAAGCTATAATGGGATCATCTATGGTATAGATGTATGTACGGGCTATACTGGGATCAGGTATAGTATTGTATAGATGTATGTACAGGCTATACTCGGTTCAGCTATGATATAGATGTGTGTGTATTAGATATACTGGGATCAGGTATAGTACAGATGTATGTACGAGCTATACTGGGATCATCTATGGTATAGATGTATGTACAGGCTATACTGGGATCAGGTATAGTATAGTATAGATGTATGTACAGGCTATACTCGGTTCAGCTATGATATAGATGTGTGTACGAGGTATACTGGGATCAGGTATCGTATAGATGTATGTATGAGCTATAAGAACTTCTTCATCTCAGATCAGAACATCTTTAAATATCTTTGCAAAATGCTACATTTTGGACCACTTATAAAGTGAGGTCTTATCTGGGGACACTTTCATAGGTTCATAGTTGCTACTAGACAATAAACCAGTGAAGTCTTTTGAAAGCTACCTTCTGCAGTCCACCTGTTACACTAACCTAGTTACTCCTCTGTCCATAAGAGATGGCAGAGGTTAGTCTTTGAGTAAATTTCTGGTTTCTCAGTTTGTTTAAGTTAGATGTAAAGCTACTGAAGGGTATACTTTGCTTTACAGAAAGCAAGAGTTTATTCTAGAAGGAGGGAATGTGTTTGGTGAGACAGATGTCACACCAGTAAGTCCTCTTTGTGTTGCAGTATAGATTCAGGTCCCTAGACCATGAAGTTGCTTTGTTAACATTCTTGTTGATATATAGTACATCAAGTAGGGCTGGGACATTTATAGTTTTTTAGGCTAGGCATAGACCTCACCCTAGGAATCTGTAGGAAGTAGGGAAGAAGGCAGTGCTTTTAGATCTAGGTAAGAAAGTGAGCTCATGACTGAAGTAATCACGTGTGTTTTATTAGGGCAATTTTGTAAGATGGAAACACATTCCAGTGTATCCCTGCACTACATCTGGAGCTGCATGAACTCAGATGCCATTGTTATGGGTACCTACTGTATTACTACCTCGGAACATGCTGGGGGGCTTGGAGTGTCATACCCGAGATGTCTTACCTTTTAAGGTTAGGGAATGAGTTGCAATTCATCATGAGAGTTCAATAGTCTTATTAGGGTACAATTTATTTTTTATTTATTTATTTAACATTTGTTAACTGGAAAAGTCCGACTTGGAACAAAGCCAATTTACAGTGGATGCCTGGGGAGAAATGCTCCAGACACATGTCTTTCTAATGTGGGAGGAAACCTGAGCAACCGGGGGAACTCACGCAAACACAGGGAGGACATGTAGACTCCACACAGAAGGCACCCCAGCCAAGAATCGAACCAGAGAACCTCTTGCTGTGAGGCTACAACGCTACCGCTGCACCACTGCGCCATCCAAGTTATTTGCTGCAAATTATTGCATTTTTTTAATTTTTTCAAATTATTAAATTATTATTATTATTATTATTATTAAAAGTTACTAGTCATTTCATTTATTATCAAAAGTAGATTTCTTAGTTTGAATTGTTTTCCATTCATTTCAGAAGATGCAGTAATTACTTTATTTGTATTTGTTGTGGGGCTGAATTCATAAAGGTAATCACAACATCTACATGATGTGTGACCTACTGAAATAAAAGGCAGCCCTACTACAGTGGTTTTGCATAAGGACATGGTTGGGCTACATGCTAAAGGAGCAGTCTAGGAGTATACTGGAGGTCCATGGGATATATTGCAAATGATCCCTTAAGGATATACCAGTGTTTCAGTTACATGGCTTCTGAATGCCAATAACTTTATAATTTTTAAGTCTATATGGGAACAATAAACCTAAGAGTCTGTGTGTGTGTGTGTGTGTGTGTGTGTGTGTGTGTGTGTGTGTGTGTGTGTGTGTGTGTGTGTGCGTGTGTATCTTTCTATATAGGTTGCTCAGCACAGATTGAATTTTACTTACGTCAGTCTCTGTACTGTCGACTCACTTTGTTCAACATAATACAGATGGTTGGCAGATGGTTAAGACTGACAGTCTCCAGGACAGAGAGAGTATGCTGTTTCCTTGTGGATTTGTGATCTAGGGATTAGTATATATATAATTAACAGGGGGTAATGGGGGTTCAGGGAGGACATAAGTGTTTTGCTGTTTTTCTGGATGAACTATGAATAGTAGATCCATATATAAATAAATAAATATATATATTTATATATATATATATATATATATATATATATATATATACATATATATATATATTGATTCCCGTGTGTATTGTTGAATGTATGTTTTGTTGACAAGCTTAGGTAGTTGGGTAATGTCAGTGGTACAGATAACCAAGGAGTACAAATATTGATGGTATATTTTGTCGAGATAAGTAAGTGGGATTGGAGGGGAAGAGAGTGTTGTGCATGTTTGTGGGTTAGGGATAGGGTGCAGGATAGGTGAAGAATGGATGTGATATGTTTGCATGCGAGTTTTTGTATTTTAGGGTTTGGATCAGGGTTAGATAAGGGGATAGATATAGTGTTTTTAATGTGGCTATGTGTGTGTTTGTGTGTGTGTGTGTGCGAGTGTGTCTTGTGTAGTGGCAGTGTTAGGAGAAGGATTTTATTAAGGTAAGCTGTAGGGTTAGGGTTGGGGGAAGGGCAGTGTTAGGCTTAGCACCCATTACTAAGATAGTGCAGTAGGAGATGTCCCCTTTCAGTATGTGGTTGTTCCTTGAGTGCCCTCAGACTTAGGAATGTGTTCTGCCATTCCTGGTAACCTGTTCCTTACATTTACTGCCTTTGTTTACCATTCACATCTCTGTTTCTGCATTCAGAATTGCATCCCATTTCTTCCTACCCTTTGTTTTGAGAAGTGTTTATGTTTGGTTGGCTTGTTACAGTTCTGTTCTCTTAACTATCCCCATCTAATCAGCTGTCCCTATTCTAATGTATAGTCTAACCCACAGATGGTAATTACATTGTTGCTTTCTGTTCCTTCATGTCCCTCCCTTTTTTCCCCAGTTATTACATTTTTACTATCCATTAATACCATCATCTTATGATCCAGTTATGATACCCATGCTTCTGTTTCTGTATTTGTTCTTTGTTGTTTCCTAATTTACATATTGCGTATTGTTTAGTACCTTTTTTATATTGCACCATACTCAAACATCTATTGGACTTCCAGTGTTTACCAATTTTCTAGGTCATTTTTACCCTTGCGTGCATTCTAACCTGATTGTTATGTGGTTTTATACCAGCTACCAGTGTATGCAGTGTATTTCTAGAGGCTAGATGTGATGGATAAGTAACTTACCTCATATCTTCTTTCTTGTTACTTACTGTGTGACTTTCCCCTGCCTTCTATTTCGTGTGCTTCCTTCTGCAGTGCTACCCTTATATTTTCCTCTCCTTTATCCTATTCATCTCTTCTTCCACCTCTGCATTGCCATCCTGTTTGTCTCTCCTTTCTGTTTACTTTTCACTCGTTTATTCTCTTCTGCTGTCTGTTCCTTTTCTTCCATTTCTGATCTATCTAGTTTTCTAGAGCCTCAGTCCAGCAGCTTGCATTAGAATCCCTGGAATGATCTGATTCCTCAGCATCACATCTACAAACCATACCATATAATCTGTGCCATTAGAATCCCTGGAATGATCTGATTCCTCAGCATCACATCTACAAACCATACCATATATTCTGTGCCTGCTTATACTTTGCTCCATTGTGTTGCTCCTTAATGTTCTATGTCTCCCTCTTGACAGATTTCTTGTTTTCCTAGTATCCATTTTGATCTCTGCATCTCTTTCCATTCTGCTCTTTTTCTAGTTCCATTGGTTTGTTCTCTTCTCGCTGACATTGATAATTCTTAGTGCCCCCTCCAGTCTTCTTGCATTGGAATGTTCCTTCCCCATTTGACCTTTTCCCTTCTGGTGTGCTCATGTCACTCAATCCTTGTATATCTCCTGGGTCCATCTCTTTACTTAACTCTCTCTTTCAGTCTGTTGATGTCTCTTTCCATAGATTTAGTTGCCACTCCATTTTTCATAGCAGACTTGCATCCCTGTGATGACTTCATCTTCTTATCCTTGTCGGTCTCCATAGTTCAACAGGTTGCTGTTAGTCCTCTAATATCAAAAGGCTAGTTGGTTCTATTCCCACATCAGGTAGTTGGATTAATTACATGGGGGGGGGGGGGTGCATGCTGCCCTCTTTAGTAAGCTGTACTTTGGATGAGACATTAAACCAAGGCCCTTTCTGCCTGATACATTTAAAAAAAACTCACTGCATACATATATCAAACACAGTAAAGGGTTTATAGAAAGAATTACAAAAAGAGGCTATACGTATTTATAAATGTACACAAAAAACATTTTTAAAATTCACACAATATGAACATTTAATTTTTAACCCCCCCACCTTCCTGTTCATCCACAGCAAAACTTTATGTTCTTCTGAATACCCAACAAACCTCACATTTTGTTATATACTAATTCACCACATCTTGCTTTCCAAAGAAACCAACAACAAGCTGGTCTATATCATAATACTGAAGTATTAAAAGTTAGAATCATTAAAGTTCGAACTTTAATGATCAAACTTTTAATACTTCAAATGTCAAAAAAATAAAAAACATTTTAAGCCCAAAACAAAAAAAAAAAAAAAATGCTCTCTTAAATATACCAACTCCGAGATCACACTACAGTGCAGTAAAGGGAAATCTTCCCTTCCAGCACTCTATGGCGATCTCCATTATATGAGTTCAGGTTTTCAAACTTCGATCATTAAAGGTCGACCTTTAGTGATTCAAAGTTTTAAACCTTCGAACATATGATAGGAACCCCAACAAGCACACAAGTAAAATTTTGTCTGTTGTATATGCCACGTACCGATGGATTAGTACATGGATATTCAACATATAAAATCATATTGGGTGCCATAGTCCCAAAGTTTTATTTCACAAAATTTACAGTATTGTGAGTTTTGCTGCAGTATCTCTGCCTATACAAACCGTTTATACTGAAATTTTACTGAAAAGATTTGTCAGTCTGTGTACAATTTGACTGTTTAAGTCAGACTTAGAAAGCTTACTGTTATAACTGCTGCTGATTTCCCTGCTCTTTGATTATTTCATTGTTAGAGATCCCATTCCCTCCTCCCCCCTCTCTCTCCTGTTTACGCACCATGTGGTACATCAGGCAATGAGCACCTGACAGCACTTGTTTCTGTAGCAGTTACATGTTTTACAGGCTCAAGTTGCTACCCAAGGCCCAACCCTCCTGAGAGTGTGCACCACACACATTTGCATGCACACACATACCTAGGGACAATTTAGAGTGTCCAGTCCACCTAATGCATATCTTTGGGAATATGGGAGGAAGCTGGAGGACCTGGCAGAAACCCACTCGAATGCAGGGAGGATGTACAGACTCTCTACAGAAGGCACCCCAGATGAGAATCAAACCAGAGAACCTCTTGCTATGAGACAACGATGCTAAATGCTGCAATACTATGCTGCCCTCCTCCCCCTTCACTGTTACATTAAGTATTGCTTTTCCTTGTTGCTACTTCCTGGTTGCTGCAGTAACCACAGGTTCCCCTGCCCCCACTGTAAGAGTTAAACTCCTGAATTTCAAACCTACCTGGGATCTTACATCTATAGCACAGAGCAAACATGATGAGAAAATCTGTGATTTGTTATGGTTCTGAATTACAGGACCATGTTGGCTGGATTTATTGGCTTTTTATGGATTTTGTTTCCTCTCTAGTTTGTTTCCTATAATCTGTACTGAGTTGAGTTTGCCCAAGGTCTTTTATTCAATACTCTGGGAAGTGTAGAAAGCCCTGAACTGTGAAATCTTTCATTAAAAAGGGAAGAAAAAAGCTGGACTGATCTGTGTTCAGTGCACCACTGATGCTGGGATTACTCTGTAGTGGGTTAGCTTCTCAAAAGCCTTTATTTTGTTACATGAAGTCTTTCTAGTCCATATAACATTAGCAATCTAAACTTGAGGTTTCAGTAACCTGCACTAATTGAAATAAATCACACCATGAGCTGCAGTAAAACCTGCCCAGAATAAATGTATATCCCAGCCTAACAACATAGCACCCTCCTGCTCCTGTCACTGCTTAAACTAACCCCTGCATCTCAACAACAACCTAAGTCAAAGCAGTTATAGTCCTACAGCCCAACATCATTCTTATCTAATCTATGGATCACGTCTCCATCTTTTGTAGCTAGCTTGATTGAGATGGGTATCTTGAAACTGTGCATGAACTGATAATGTTTTCTGATTATCTATTACACAAATAGCATAACACAGTGTGTGAGAGATGGCACATATATGATCGCATTGGAAGCTAAATGGTCATACACAGACACCTCAGACATCATAGGTTCATAGATAGGTACAAGGCTATTGGCCCTGGGGCCTATATAAGCCTAGCCAAAAAGGTACCCTGGTTTTCGCCATCCAAGAAAATTATTTTCCTGTGCCCCTGTCGAGCAGAGCCATAGAGGTGATCCCCGGGGTGAATTTCCTATTTCCCATCCAATCATCAAGATTTTTCTTGAAGAGTGCTAATGAGGAGCTTTGTTTGATATAGATAAGTAGTTTATTCCAGAGTATGGGAAGTCTCTGGAACAGGAATCTATCCCTCCAGCATGTTCTGTTTATTGTGGTGACAAGGTTTAGGTCCCTAGAGTGTGTAGCTTGGAGGGATTGGGATTTCTTTAAGTGGTGCTTGTCCAATAGCTCTGGGTTGACATAGCTTTGTATGTTAGGCAGAGATCACCTCTGAGTAAGCGATATGCAAGGGAATAAAGCTAGAGTTTTTTTAGATGGTCTGCGTAGGGCATCTGTTTGAGGCCAGTAATCCTCTTTGTGAGGTATTTCTACGGCCTTTCCAGTTGTTGTAGATATCTTGTGAGGTACATACCAAAATGGCATTGTACTCTATAATGGGTCTAATGAGAGATGAGCAGAGGGGAACAATGACCTCATTTTTCCTGGATGAGAAACCTTTTGTGATGTGGTGTGGCACACAGAAGGATTTCCTGACTACTGTGTCGATGTGATTATCAAAGGAGAGACTACTATCCACCTGTGCCCCAAGGTCTCCTATCACACTTTCGGTGTTAAGTAGACTACCACCTATGTGGTAGCTCATGGGTACAAAGTTTTACCAAAGGGGATGACAATGCACTTTTTGGCATTGAGCTTGAGGCCATGGCTTTGACACCAGCCATCTGTCTCAGTGAGGCCCTTTTGTAGGATGTCCACATCATTAGGAGTTTTGATTATTGCTCCTAGTTTGCAGTCATCTGCGAACTTCGTTAGCCAAAGACCTTCTGTGTTAGCCTGTACATTAGAAAAGTAGATACCAAAGAGGAGAGGACGCAGGACTGATCCCTGTGGTACTCCACTTGTCACTGGTCTGGTCAGATTTCACAGTGTGGGTTCTGTCAGTGATCCAGCTGGCAACCCATCTTGTGACATAGGGATTTATACCTAGTTTAGTGAGCTTATCTATAATTCCAGAGTGGGGGATGGTGTCAAATGCCTTGGTGAGATCTAGATAGGCTGTGTGAACCACCTTAGCCTCATCTACGGCTTTGGTGATTACTTCAAAAAAGTCTATCAGGTTTAGGAGACATGATCTGCCTTTTACAAATCTGAACTGGGTGGGGATCTGCCTTTTACAAACCTGAACTGGGTGGGGTCGAGAGTTTGAAGATTACCAATGTCTTTGTTTATAAGTTCCATAATGAATCATTCCATGGCCTTGCAGACCAGGCTCGTTAGGCTAACGGGGTGGTAGTTCCTGGGTCCATGGTGGCTCCTCCTTTGTGGAGTGGGATAACCGTCGCTGTGTGCCATTCAGTGGGAACAAAGCCTGAGGTGAGGCTATGATTGAACATGGTGCTTAGGTGGGGATGCCAGTTCATTCTGTAGTTTATGTAGAATGCAGCCTGGGATGCTGTCAGGTCCCATGGATGCTGTGTTCTTGGCTATGGAGAGTGTGTTTATTACCTGTGCAGCCATGATTACAGGAACGTTGCATTCTTCCATTATAGAGATGGGCCCTTTAGGGGGTAAGAGGGGGGTAAAGTTAGCACTGAACCTAACTGCCAGGATGTTGGCAATATTAGTTGGTCCTGTATATTTATTGCCATTGTAATGTAATTCAGAGCAGATCTGAGTATTGCCATTGAGATTCTTGACATAGCTATAGAATGCTTTGTGGTTGTCTTTAGAATCAGTGGCGATTTTGTTTGGAGGATTTTATGAGGGATCTCAGCTTCTTACTGAGGCTGACCTGGGAGTTCCCCCAATCATGGGATTTTACTCTTTTTGCAACAGTTTCTTTCTTCTGTTGTAGAGTTTGTTTATGGCAGGCAGGGGACCACCAGGTTGGCTTCCTGTTTTTGGAGGATAGCATCTTGGTTCTGTTAGGGATAGCATGATCCATGCACTCGTATAAGTGCTTATAAAGTCCATTTGTGTAGGATTCAGCATTCAGGAACATCAGCAGTGCACCACCACAAACAACATGCACAACACACCATGCACAATGAATCACACACCACACAATACAGCACCATGCACCATGAACCGCATACTACACACTGCACAAAACATGCACCATGAACCACACACCACACAATACATGCACCATGAACTGCATGCCACCCTCCATTAACAACACACCACACAATACATGCACCACATTGCATGACCACATATCCAGCACCATGAACTACATACCACGCAATACATGCACCATGCACCACATACCACCCATCCTGAACCACACACCACACAATACAGCACCATGTACCATGAACCACATACCATGCACTACACAATACATGCAACATGCACCACACATCATGCACTATGAACCAAACACCACACAATACATGCAGCATGCACCATGAACCACATACTACCCACCATGAACCACACATCACACAATACATGCAGCACATTCCAAGAACCACATACCATGCACCATAAACCACATACCATCCAATACATGCATCATGCACCACATACCACCCATCATGAACCACACACCCCACAGTGCATACACCACATTCCATGACCACATACCATACACCCTGAACCACACACCACACAATACATGTACCATGCACCACAAATCTCATACCATCCACCATGAACTACACGCCACACAATACATGCACCACACCTCAGATTGACCAGCAGACTGTACATAATCCTTAATAATATGAATGTGTTACTGATCAATACTATGTGTCTAAGCAAGAAACTCTACTCCCTGCAAGTCCTCCTCACCCTGGAGAAAATACATGTCTGTGTAGTAACTGAGACATGTTTTAGAATGGTGGAGATCACTCCAGCTGTGCAGAGCTGTACTGCCATTCCACACTTTTAGATCAGCCACTGTGCAGGAGGAAGAAAAAAGCTGAAGATGTCTCAGTCTTCATTCAGAATAGACTCACATCAATGCTGGTTAAGCAGCATGATGCAGTAGAGCTTCTTCATGTCCAAATAATCATCAGGAAGGTCCCTTACCACATATCTATAGATCTATAGACATTATCTATAAATCTCCCTCTATGACTCAAGAAAAACCACAACACCTATCTACAAGAACTAGAGTCACTCAGTAATAAGTCCAATAAGATTTTTCATGGGTTATTTAGCTTTAAATTGTGAAACCTATACCACCACTAAAGCACAGAGAATCCTGGACTTTGCAAAATAAATGACATGGAACAACTAGTCAGAATACCCACGAAAAGAAGTAACATTTTAGAACTTGTTATTACTAATCTGGGGACATCTTGCACCATACTTTACCTATCTTTGTCACTTGTTTGGTCTGACCAGTAGCAATGCTAGGGCAGGTAAAGCGGGACAAGTGCCCCAGGCACAAAGCATTGGTGGGGAGAAATCAGCCAATCCTGATTTCTGTTTTTGTAGCTTTCTGTCCGTGGTCTAAACTGTAACAACTGCTTGCTACAATGCCCTTCCTAGGCGGTTTCTACAGTTTAAAAATAAGAATTTTTTTAACTAAAACATGAGGGCCTTAAAACTCCATGCAAGCAGGGAATATACTGTAGCAATTGTTTGTTACATTTGCAGAAAAGCAGTTAGCTATAATTTAAAAATATATATATTTTGTGTGCTGCAGTGCTCCTTGGAGGCAAGGTATAAGTTGTAGCAACTGTTTTTTGGGATCTGGAGGTGTGTCATGCACTTTTTTTATTTTGGTCTTCACTTGAAGAGTTGAGGGGGTGGGGCATTGGTGCATAGTACTGACCCAAAGCGCTGGTTGAACCAGCTGTGCTTCTGGGTCTACCCATAAAGCCGTATCCTTCGAAACAAAATTGAATCCATGGACTAATTCTGCTCCTGGTACCTTTAAAAATTTCTCCAAGAACAACCTATTCAAAAATGATACATTAGCAAGCCTCACATCCCCATCAAACCCAGTTAACCTTAAGGAATCATTGGAAATATACACAACTAAATTATACCAGCATATAAACAGTTGCATAAATGCAGCTGTATCTGGTCGAAACAAGGGAAAGCCATACCACAAAACCACCACCCATGGTGGGACTTCAATATCAGCAAGCTTTAAAGTAAAAAGAAGAGACTACTGGCTAACAGTAATAAGAGCAACGAGAGACCCTTCATCATTAAATTAAACAAGTAACCCAGATATGCATTTATTTATTTATTTCCAGTTTAATGGCCAGAGAGGCCCACTGGGCCAAGCAAAGTCCATTTTCAGTGAAGGCCTGGGGAGAAAAGCTCCAAAAGCAGTTAACAGACTATAGCATAAGTAAAGTATGGAATATACAGCATATAAAAGCATAAATATACAATTTAAAATACAAATACAATAATTATAATAATAATAGTAATCATAATTAAATCTATGAAAGCCAAGTGGTGGAACCTGGAGGACTTCTTTGAGACAGTTACTCAGGCTATAAATAAGGGAAAGGAGGTACACACGGCTTACCTTGACCTTGCTAAAGCATTTGACACCATTCCCCATTCGGGTATTATTGATAAACTCACCAACCTGGGCATAAACCCTTACGTACAGTATTAAAGCAGGTGGACCATACTCCATACATTGGCCCCTGGCAAATTCAGTTAGAGATGGAGGAATTATTTTGGCAAATTAGAACCGCAGCTGGTGACATACCAGGGTTAAATGAACAAATTTCTATTTCTTGTGTTCTGAAAAAACTGGCCTTGAAAAGATAGGTTATCTTTAACTTATGAATTAATTTTATAAGAATGTACTTAATGCACTTCTGTTGTTGTTGTGGACACTGTGTAGAGAACGAAACAACACTAACTATTTTGCTATTGATTTATATTAGGTTTACTTGATGTTTTTAAACATACATACATTTATTAGTATGTGAAGTTTTTATGAATCAAGTCTAACGTAGTTTAATTTCTATTTAATAGGTTTGTGTATTTAATACACCTATTTTTAAACAAAATTTATTGGGCACTTAAACAGCACTTAAGTAATTGCCTTTAGAAATATATTTATAAAGGTTTGATAATAGTGCCTAGATGCACTGACTAAACAATGTTATTAGGTGGAAAAGTCTTGGTAACGTTTGTTACCTTTTAGACATGTTCCTTTTAAAACCTGATACTTCTTGATGGTATACTTTTATGTTTTGATTGCTTAATAACATCATCAATTAATTAATGATTGGAGTTTTTAAATGTGAGTTGCTGCCTGGAGGTCTGTTTGAATTCATTCATTTGTTTGTTACTTCTGAAGAAGGAGGGGCACAGGTCCTTCCGAAAGCGCTTAAGTTTATTAAATTGTATTTTCAAACCTATTGGGAGTTTGCACTTGTTCTACAGCGTTTTGCTCACAGCTTCATTCGACTTACTTGTGATAAACCCTTACGTCACAAGATGGATTACAAACTGGCTCTCAGACAGATCCCACAAATTAAGAGTAGCGGGATCTATGTCCGAATCCAGAGCAGTAACGAGCGGTGTGCCTCAGGGCTCTGTCCTGGGGCCCCTCCTGTTTGGCATATACTTCTCAGAAGTACAGGCAAGCACTGAAGGACTGTGGCTGACCAAGTTTGCAGACGACTGCAAACTGGGTGCTATAATAGAGTCTCCAGCCAACATGGATATCCTCCAGAAGGGCCTTAATGAGACTGATACATGGTATCAAAGCCATGGTCTCAAGCTAAATGCTAAAAAAAGCGCAGTAATCCCCTTTGGAAAAAACAGAGTACCCGCGAACTACCACATAGGAGGTAACCCCCTGAAATCTGAAGAAGTAATAAGGGATCTAGGGACCCAAGTAGATAGTCAGCTTTCCTTTGATAACCATGTTGCCAAGGTGGTCAGAAAATCCTTCTATGTGACCCATCTGATCACGAAAGGGTTCGCATCAAGATCTAAGGATGTAGTGGTGTCCCTCTACTCTTCCCTCATCAGACCCATTATTGAGTACAATGCACCAATTGGAATGTACCTGGCTAGGCATCTCCAGCAGCTGGAGAGACCACAGAGGTACCTCACTAAGTGGATTACTGGCCTCAAACAGTTACCCTATGCAGCATGATTGAAAAAACTAAGGCTTTTCTCTGTTGCATACCGCCTTCTCAGAGGTGACCTCTGTCTAACATATAGAGCCATGTCCAACCCAGAACTGTTGAACATGCTCCATCTTAGCAAAACCAAATCTACTTGAGCTACATGCTCTAGGGATATAAACCTCAACACAACAATGAATAAAACATGCTGGAGGGATAGATTCCCTTCACAAAGACTCCCCTTGCTATGGAACAAGGTCCCAATCTACATAAGACAGAGCCCCTCACAATCACTCTTCAAGAGGAACCTTGACGAGTGGATGGGTATCAGAAAGTTCACACCAGGGATCATACCAACAGCTCTACTACATAGGAGCCAAGGGTACTAGCTGCTAGATCAAGGGCCTAGGGAACTAACCAAAGGGATGGTAAATACCGCACAACGTGGCTGGGCTAATATATGCCTTCGGGCAGATAGCCCAGTACCTACCTATGAACCTATAAGTTAGAGGTTAAACAGCCACTTAAACAAAGGATAGTAATAAAGCCTTTTGGAGTTATATTCATAATCTCAGGAGTACAGTACAAAAATGTACTGAGCTAACTGTAAATGGGTTACCTACACAGATGCTGGAGATACAGCTAATTTACTGGCCAGTAAATTCATCTCACACTTTATAATGTCTCCCATCATCTATCTCACATGAAATTTCTAAAACTGAGTCACCACCAGTAGTCACACAAGCAAAAGCAAAAAAAAAAAAAAAAAACCTTTGTCAATGGGTCCTGACAGTATCCTAGGATGCATCTTGAATAGAATGAAGCACAATTTAGCCACAGCCTTAATACCACTGTTCAGTCACAGCCACACCCCTATCAACACTGTTCATTCTCTGCCTCTGTACAGGGTTTGTACCAAGTGAATGGAGAACAGCTACAGTCATTCCACTGCATAAGGGAGGACCTTCCACAGACCTAGGCAATTGCATTCCCATAAGTCTGACCAGCCTCATAAACAAAACCATGGAACTAATCAATATCATAGGGAACCTCTAAAGACTGGACCTGATTCAGTTTGGATTCATCAAAGGCAGTTCATGCTCACTCAACCTGGCGGACTTTTTTGTAAAGGCCACCAAGGCAATGGACAAAGGTGAAATGGAACATACTGCCTAACTTAAATTGACCTGGGCTTTTGACAGTCCCCAACTCAGGCATACTGCAAAAGCTAAATAAACTGGGAATAAACCCCTAAGTCACTTAGTGCATTGCCAGCTGTCTCACAGATAGTGAGCAGGGGATCAGAATAGGGAAAGCTGCCACAACAAAACAACCAATCACCAGTAGAGTCCCCAAGGTGTGGTCCAGGGACTTCATCAGTTTGGTATCTACTTTTCAGAAATAAAAAATAACAAAGAGCTTTGAATAACTGAGTTTTCAAATTACTTCAATATAGGAGCAATGATCAAATTCCCAAAAGACTCATCCTACAGGAAATGTCCCACATAAATAATTGGTTCCAGACTCATGCACTAAAGCTAAATGCCAAAAAATACATTTTTGTCTCCTTTGGAAAGTTGACTTTGCCTGGAGCTACCACCTTGACAACACACCCTTAAGCACTGAACCAGTAGCTCAGGATCTGGGGACTAATGTGTCCACTATGGTCAGTAGTCCTTCTACCATTGCACAGTTCATAAACGGAGGATTGCTTCTAAATCTAGGGATGTAATTGTACCCTTTTGCTCAGCCCTCATTAGGCCAGTCACTGAGTATATTGCACTTTTCAGCATGTATCTGTCCAGTCAAATTCAACAACTGGAACACCCACAGAGACATCTTACAAAATGAATACTAGGCCTAAACAATGCCTTACATGGACTGACTCAGAGATCTATTGCTATATTCAATCTCATAGATACTGTTAAGAGATGATCTATGTTTAGCATGCATGGCATCCTATGACCCATTACTTAGGTTCATAGGTTTGTACTAGGCTATCAGCCCTAGGGCCTATACAAGCCTAGCCATAACAATTCCCTGGCTATTTCTTCCCACAGTATTTACTTCCCTGGACCCCTGTCTAGCAGAGTGACTGACATGATCCCCGGGGTGAATTTCCTATCTCCCATCCAGTCGTGAAGGTTCCTTTTGAAGAGGGCCAAAGAGGTGCTCTGCTTGACATGTATGGGGAGTCTCTGGGTCAGGAACCTATCCCTCCAGCATGTTTTGTTCATTGTGATGACAAGGTTTAGATCCCTGGATAGTGTGTCTCTGAGGGATTGGAATTTCTTTAAGTGTAGCATGTCCAACAGCTCTGGGCTTGACATGGCTTTGTATGTTAAGCAGAGATTGCCTCTGAGTAGACGATATGCAGCAGAGTATAGGTGGAGTTTTTTTAGATGGTCAGCATAGGGCAACTGCTTTAGGCCTTTGATTCTTTTAGTGAGGTATTTCTGCAGCCTTTCCAGTTGTTGCAGACATCTTGAGAGGTACATGCCAAACGGGGAATCGTACTCTATAATGGGTCTAATGAGGGATGAGTACAGTGGGGCAATGACCTCTTTTTTCCTGGATGAAAAGCCCTTAATGATGAGGTGTGCCAGATAGACAGATTTCCTGACTGTTGTGCTGATGTGGTTATCGAAGATGAGACCACTGTCCACCTGTGTCCCTAAGTCTCTCATCACACTTTCGATGTTTAGTGTACTGCCACCTGTGTGGTAATTCATGGATACATGTTTTTTTCCCAAAGGGGATAACTATACATTTCTTGGCATTAAGCTTGAGCCTATGGCTCTGGCACCAAGCATCTGTTTCTGTAAGGCCCTTTTGTAGAATATCCACATCATTTGGGGATTCAATAATGGCTCCCAGTTTGCAGTCATCTGCAAACTTTGTTAGCCAGAGTTCCGTAGTATTGGCCTGTACTTCAGAGAAATAGATGCCAAACAAGAGCGGTCCCAGGACTGAACCCTTAGGTACTCCACTTGTCACTTGTCTGGAGCTGGATTTGGAGTCGGCTACTTTTACAGTGTGGGTTCTCTCAGTAAGCCCGTTGGCAACCCATCGAGTGACTTAGGGATTAATGCCCAGCTTAATAAGTTTATCTATGATTTCAGAGTGGGCAATGGTGTCGAAGGCCTTGGCGAGGTCCAGATAGGCTGTGTGGACCACCTTACCCTTGTCCATGGCTGTGGAGACTGATTAGAAGAAGTCAATCAGGTTCAGGAGACAAGATCGGCCCTTCATGAACCCACACTGCTTGGGGTCTAGTGTTTGAAGGTTGCCAATGTCTTTGTTTATAAGTTCCATGGCCTTGCAGATCAGGCTCGTCAGACTGATGGGGCGGTAGTTCCCAGGATCCAAGGTGGATTCCCCCCTTGTGGAGTGGGATAACTGTAGCAGTGCGCCACTCGGTGGGCACAATGCCTGAGGTGAGGCTATGATTAAACATGACACTTAGGTGAGGTGCCAGTTCATTTTGTAGTTCATGTAGTACACAGCCAGGGATGTTGTCTCGTCCCATGGATGCTGTATTCTTAGCTTTAGACAGTGTGTTTTTTTACCTGTGTGGCCGTTATTACCTGAATTTGGCAATCTTTCGGTACTGAGATGGGCCCTTTAGGGTGTGAGTGGGGGATGAAGTTTGCACTGAATTGATCTGCCAGAATATTGGCAATATCCTTGGAATCAGTATATTTAATGCCATTCTGCTGTAGCTCAGAGCCGATCTGAGCATTGCCATTTAGATTCTTGACATAACTATAGAATGCCTTGTGGTTGTCTTTGGAATCTTTGGCAATTTTATTTTTGTAACTAGCTTTGGAGGATTATATGAGGGGTCTCAGCTTCTTACTGAGGCGGGTAAGGGAGAATTTTGCATCCTAGGATTTTCCTCTTTTCTGCAACAGTTTCTTCCTTTTGTTGTAAAGTTTGTTTATGGCAAGGGACCACCAAATTGGCTTCCTTTTTTTGGAGGAGAGCTTCTTGGTTCTATTGGGGATGGCACGATTCATGCACGAGTGGATGTGCTCATACAATGCCTTAGTGTAGGACTCAGCAGTCAAACTTTTGGTTCCCATCTGCATGGGTGTCATGAAGTTTGTCACTTCTGACTTGAGTAGCATGAAGTTGGCTTTGGAGAAGTTTTTTTACAAAGGTTACCTTACTGGGGGGTGGGGGTGAGATGTGGATGTCAAGGGTGATTAGCTTATGGTCAGACCTGACCAACGGGGGGGGGGGGTGACCATAGGTGTGGAGCATCTATTTCCCATGTTGGTAATGACCACATCTAGGATATTGGAGCCCCTGATGGGACTAAGGATTAGGTGATCCAGGGCATTGGAATTTATGAATTCCAAGTGCCGTTGGGCAAAGGTGTTGGTACACGAGTAATTTTTCCAGTAAATGGCAGGGTAGTTGAAATCACCCAGTATTAGGGTGCTTGGTTGTATCTTAATATTTTCCAGTATGTTTAGAAAGGTGTAGTGAGAATTTTGAGGCATGGTGGGGGATATGTAGCAAGCTACAATTTGGACTGCAGTCTTACATAGTGTTAGTTGCACCTGGAGAATTTCAGAAGCATTGTGTTGGGCAACTAGCCTAGTATTGTGAATATCCTTGGTGAATATGGACACTCCTCCACCTTTAGTATTTCAGTCCTGGTTTGGTGGCCGAAAAGTGTTGTAAGAGTTGTAGCCTGGTATTGCAGGGATGCTCTCTGGAGCCTTAAACCAGGTCTTAGTTACTGCACAGATATCGATGTTCTCCATTTTTAGGAGTGCCTCGTGAGAGTGCATTTTAAGGTTTAGACTTCTAGCATTGAGTAGCACTACCTTCAGATTTTGCATGCTTGTACCTGTTACGGTGGTGGTTTAGTCCTTTGCCTAAAAAAGGCACTATAGGGGTGACAAGAGCCTTAGCCAGTAACCTGAATCCCAGGGGTGACAGGTGCAGACCATCTCTGGCAAAGCATCGTGGTCTGTTGATCATGTCATCCCAGGCAAACAGATACTGGATCCCCTTTGAATGACACCAGAAGCTTAGCCAATTGTTGAAGTCAATCATTTTGTCCTTATACTGTGGTATCATTCTAGGCAAAGGCAGGATGCTACTCAGGGTTAGGGTCATACCTGCCTGGTCTACATGATCTGAGAGCTCTTCCATGTCTCTTTTCATGTAGTCCAGGGAGGTACATCTCAAGTCATTCACTCCAACATGGACAATGACAGAGTCATATTAGTTCTTGCTGTGGAGTGACTTGAGTGCATGCGTTATGTGGCGGATACTGGAACCCGACAGGCAGCTGACTGTAATTTTCTCCTTGTTCAGCCTGGTGAGTTGGACATCAGTGTGCCTGACTATAGAGTCACCTATTACTAAATTGTTGCGTGTGTTGTCTTGCGTTAGGGGCTGTTGTTGGGTGGCACACTGGTGTTGTGAACTATGTGACACTTTGGTTGTGATTGGTGTTTGCATTTCAGCTTCAGAGGTCCTTGTTGCTTGGGCAGTTTACTGTTAAGGGCCTCCACATATGTGGGTTTAGTGTTACTATGTGTGGGTGTTGGTGGTGTGGGTTTAAAAGGGCTATGTGTTGCTTAAGGTATAGTGCGAGTGTTAACCTTCTTCTCTTGACTGTCTAGCACAATCTTGGGTGGAGAGGGCTTTGCTTCCAGTTTCACTATGTAAGTGCATCTCCCGCAGGTTGTAGTGTTGGGTGGTAGGAGGAGAGGGTTGTTTGTGTACATGAGGCAATTGCTGCATTACTCCAGTATGTCCAGATTCACCAGGTGGACAGGAGAAATCACGGGAAGCTGACCCTTGGACATGCCTGGTTTGGTGCTTTTTTTTGTAAAGTACAAGAGCTGTTTTCCCTTACCTTAGTAAGATACTTTGCAATTAGAGGCTGTTTAGTGCCTACAATTAATTTCTCCTTATTAACAAGGAGAGGTGAGTGCTTGTATCAGTTTAAGGCTTCCTAGTGCTTTCCAGCAGGTTTTAGAGCAAGTGCTAGTCACAGGGATGCTTAAAGGTAACATGAAAAAAAATGTTTTTTCTGCCTGATAAGAGACAGAGCTGTGATCTCTTTTCAAGTTTTAATATGCAGTTAAAGCAGAATACAAGTAAAACACAAGGTAAATAAAACAAATCAAAGTATTCAAAATAGAAAAAAGGCAATAAAGTAATAAAATAAAAAGCAAACTAACATTTTCCCCGCACAGCAAAGTGTAGCAGAGTCTGGGTGAGCCTTTCTAGCAAAGCTCTGAAATATTTTATTTTACCCCTTAAATAGAAGGTTTAGTTCCTAGCTCCACCCCTCAGTTCACAGATGATTAACCTTAACTAACCTGTTCTATTGACCTGTACTAATTTCTGCCTGATTCACAAGAGACTTCCTTCATATCCACAAGTCAAATAGTATCAGAAATACTCAGTCCAGGGCCTTAAACCTCCTTACAGCAGGAGGTATATCTTGCAGAGGATAACATTACTCTATAACAGGCTCTCCATCCAAGTAAAGAAAAGCTCATCCCTGACCACATTCAAGTCTAACTTGGATCAATAAGTAGGAAATGGGAAGTCTACCCTAGGACCCCCCCCCCCACTTGTAATACTAAGGAACAGAGGTAGCTCCTAAATGCTTTATCCAAATGCATCTGTCCCCTCCAGATTTCCATGTTTTAATCCAGTAATTAGCACTCAAGTAATATATAAATATAGATCTTGCAGGGTTAAGTGAATTCAAACTCCAACCCTGGTAGGTTCATTTTAAGCACCAACTGAGATAATTGGCTAGGCTTAGATTGGCCTGCAAGAGCAGTAAGTCAAGTATTAACCTATGAACATGTAATCATAGTTATATGAGGGACTGCTGGAAATCTCCATAATGGAGTACTCAGAGTCCAGAATTGTGTAGTCCTAAGAAAATCTAAAAAATGATCCAAAATGAGATACAGTTTCTTCAACTAAACATAAATAACGAATTACATGCATGTGGTCGAATGTCAGTATAGCAATGTTACAAAAGAAAAGCAGTGACCACAGTTTGATAAATGTCAAATTTTCAGATGCTGAACCCAGAAATACTGAACACCAGCCAGGGTAATATTCCCCCCTCTTGACCCACGGTAGCGCTTGTTGTGGTAGTTGTGCGACTGGGAATTTCAAATGTGGCATTTTGCACGATATTCTGAGCATTTGCGCCTGCGAGTTTCGACATTTACTTTTGGAGTATGTAACTGTCAGGGATGTCATCTTCAACCATATGCACGTATTCCATAAATAACATGTTTTCATCAGTCTGTTTATATTAACTTAATATGAACCTCCATAAAAAGTCATGACATTCCCAAAAATTATAAGTCTATTTCTTCGATATACAATGACTTTTTGTTTGATCCAACGTGTCATTCCAAGGGTGTATGTAAGTTTTCTCATGCTTCGAATACACCATAGTTTACTGTTTTGATCTGTACCATGTGCTTGGCTTACTGCTCTTGCAGGCTAGCCTAAACACTAATCCTTCATTTTTTGTCAAATACAAGTAAATCACCATCAGTATTTAAGATTTTCCCTAACATAGTAAGGGAATTCTTGTTGTGGAATCACAATATATAAGCAAGTAAGTGGTCTCAGTAGGTACTGTAAAACATAGTATAAGAGAAGTGATGCAAAACAAACAGTAGGATTGACCAAGCCTAAGATTCCTTCACTCTTTATTGTATAAACTTCCATTCTGAGCTCCATTTAATTGTAAGAACACAATTCTAGAAAACATTTTTTCTAAATGTCCTAGAAACATAAATACAGCCCTAGGTATCATATTTTCCTAATATGATAGAATGAATCACATGTATATTTTTTGATATGATAAGGTATAAAGCTTTCACCTAAACATTATAATCTCCGTATTATGCAGTATAGTTTTTCATTGTGATTCAACAATATAATTTCCTCAAATTTCACACCTAACACTCCAACTGCTTTCATTATAAAATAAATAATCATTTTTACAATTGTGTTATAGCTCAGATATTTCTCTGTACTCAAAGGTAGTCCGATTTTAAATAACATTTTTACTAAATCTTGAACTGCAAGAAGTTCATGTTGCAGTTTACTCCTCATTGTAATTAAACCCAATATGGCGGTGGCAATGTCAAGGAAAGTGAAGGAATTTGAACATGCCAGAAAATC
>NC_056749.1:82921050-83138550 GCF_019279795.1 Protopterus annectens
AAATGAGTAACATCTCTGCAAAAAACACATTTTAGATTCATCAGCATATCTTATACCATGAATGTTTTTAACGCAAGGTAAATTAATAGCTTTTTTCTTCATCACATATATTTTTAAATACTAGAAACAGCTTTACATTTAGGCTGCAAATAATGCAAAATGTCCTTTTCAGAAACAATATCTGTCTTACATGCAAAATAACCATTTTTCTCGATGTCTTTAACAGCTGAAAAAGTCTAAAAATTCTAGGGATATACATAGTCCATTTTCTTTTGAGCACAGTCATAATTTTATACAGAAACACAAAAGCCAAGGTCCAAAACTTTTCATCTCCAAAATAAACAAGGGACTAGATCATAGAAGATATAAAACCTACAGATGACATTGTGCCAGATACAATACATTTTAAGAATACAGTAATGTTTAGAAGAAATACAATCAGTAGAGCATCCTTTTCAGCTAATCTCTATTCTAGACAATTCACTCTGTCAACTGCCACAGCAGCATTATGTAGTTTCCTGGCCTGTGTAGTAAGGTGAATGTCTTAGTGCATGTTGCATATTACTGATTGCTCTGTCCTCAGCAGCGGAAGTTGTTGGTGTTCTCTCCTGATGAGGAATGCAAACCTCTTCCTACAGTTCTTTGTGGAAAATACTTTTCTATAGCATCAGCCTATAGAATTAAATAGTATTATTTGAGTCATCCTCAGGCAATATAGTATGAAGTCTAGCCTGAGTTTGACAAGTTTGTGACCCAGATAAATTTAAAGAAAAGGAAGAACCATTTTTGTATCAACTGCATTAACAGCAACCATAATTGGTAACACACGGCTCTACTTCTACAGTCAGAAAAAGACTAATTCTGACTCTGTACTCCAGAAGTTCCATTCACTTGCTCCTCCATCAGGCCTTCTTCCCTACATCTGCCCTCCCACCACCCATTCACAGGAAAAGAGCAGGGACTGAGTTATTTCTACAGTTTTCACATCATTTTTAATGTTCAGCATATTCATCACTGCTGCAATAGCCTTAGCTGTATGGGTTATATCCTGCCAAGGATTTAACAGCCGGCCAACTTCCAAAGCTTCAGGGCATCTTCCATACACTGAAATTGTCAAGCAGGTTGAGCTGTGCTGCCTAAAAGACAAGTTTGGGTGCAAATCCCTTCAGAGCTTTTGTGCCTCCTAAGAGTACATGCCTAACAGTTAACTTATGTTTCCCTCTCCTGGAAAGATAAGCTTCCCAAAACCTTC
This sequence comes from Protopterus annectens, assembly GCF_019279795.1. Lineage (NCBI taxonomy): Eukaryota > Metazoa > Chordata > Ceratodontiformes > Protopteridae > Protopterus > Protopterus annectens. The sequence goes on from NC_056749.1 coordinate 82,922,303, forward strand.
CATTTTCTTAATGTTGTTGATGTTTTATGACTTTCATCTTCAAGAAAGTTATTTTAAAGGTATTAGTGCCGTTTTTTTTAATGGACTGTGGTTATGAATGTAACATACTTTTAAATGGAGGGCTTGTTTTTGAAGTCCTTTTTACTGTGTTTTTCTGTCAAAAAAGTAACTTTTCTGGACTGGTAAAGTTTACTGGCAATTATTGCTTGCCTTCTCTGGGGAAGAGGCACAGTTTTTATCTTTATCATGGAACAGACTTCTGGTCCCACAGCCAGTCCTTATTCCAGACACAAAAAGAAAACGTTAAGCGACAGCCTTTCCCACCAGAGCAGGCTAGTAATTTGCCTCAGCCACATGTAGGTGACTTTGCGGTGGCCATTTGTTGTACCTCAGACCACTCATCTTTTACCCAGGATCCCTCTGATGTAGATTCTACAGCAACTATGGACCCTGTTGTGTCAGAATGCGGTGCCCATCCCTGGGGAAGTTGCAGCTGCCATTAGTAACATGGTTGGCCCCATTTTTCCTGTCAAAAAGAAATGAAAAACAAAGCATGTATCCAGTCCATCTCAATTTTCTTTGGATGGTTTAGTTTACTGGGTCTGTCTCAGGCTTTAATTCAGGATATTGAGACTTCTTGTAAATTAGTTTCTTTAAAAGGAAGAGGTATTCCTCTTTTCCTGAAGAAATTCAAGATTCTGAATCTGAACAGGAAGATGCAGGGATGAATATAGGGTTTCTACCCCAAATGTCTGATTCAGATACAGTGGAGAGCTCAGTTTCTGATTCTCCCTGTGTTGGTTTCTGTTTCTCTGAGACTATTGCTAGAATGTGCTCGTGTTTTCATTGGGGGAACACTGAGATTTCTCAGTCCCTCAGAAAATACTGAGTTGTTACACAAGGACTTTCCAGAACCTATACCCATTCCTCCTGTCTACTTTAGAGGATGTATTATTACTGCCTGCAATATTCCTGATTGCCAGCCAGCTGTCCCTAAGAGGGCAGATAGGATGTATAAAGTTTCTCGGTCTTTTAAAATTTTATACACTATTCCCAAACCAAACCCAGCCCTATAGCTTTAAATGATCCCACTGCAGCTAAGCACTTAGTTAATTCCAATCTTACTCTTTCTAATAAGTATGGGAAAATTATTGATAGGTATGAGGAAAACCTGTGTATGTCTGCAACTTTTACTTTCAGAACTTTGAATTGTCAGGCTTACATGCTAACGTTTGTTCTGAAAAAAATGTGAAAACATGAGGAATGTTTTATCTGCAGTTTCTTCTTGTGAGAAAAAATCCACATTAAATAACTTTTTTTTTCTACTGCACAGGTTACTGGTACTGTTTTTGGTACTGGTACTGTTTTGAGGAAGTTTTCACGGCTGCATTCAAAGAAACTCTCAGATGATGTTAAAAATGCAATTTTAAATTCTCCCTTGGATAGAGATTAAGTGTTCGGCAAAAAGGAGCAAGTTGCTCCAGAGAATGTTTAAGATTTTTCACATTTTCCAAGGGATTTTCCATCTCCTCATACAATTTTGGCAATAAAACAAAATAAATAGTCTCAACAAAATACAAGTATTTAAGTTCTAAAGACATGCGTCTGGAGCATTTCTCCCCGGGCCTCCGCTGAAAACAGGATCTGTGGAACCTAGTCGGACTTTCCCAGTCAACAAATGTTAAATAAATAAAAAATAAAAAAAAAAATAAAAAGTAAACAGATGCTTTAGAAGAAATGGCAAGGACGGGTCGAAAAAGATCTCAAACGTCTTAAAACCAAAGAAAGTCCAAGAAGTCTAAATGTCTATTCAGAAGACCTTGTGAACCCCACCTGGCCATTTTTTCTTAAAGAAAGTCTGAATCTCCATTTTTCTTTTTGGCAACAGATAATTTCAAACAATTGGGTTCTGAAAATCATTCATCAAGGTTACAAATGGCAATGGGAGGAAATTCCTCTTTTACACGGGGTGGGGGGAATCATTCCGCATCCTTCAGATCAGACTCTTTTGTTTCTACTGGTTCTTCATCACATGCTTTCTCAAGGAGCAAATGAACCATTTCCTACTTCTCATGAGTGGAAGGATATTCCTAGTGTCAAAGAAAGAAAATTCTTCAAGACTGTTTTGGATCTTTCTTTCCTAAACCTGTTTGTGATAATGCCCAAATTAAAAATTATGTCACTTCACAACCTATTACTGCATTTTCTTCCTCTTTCAAGTTTACTGGAAAAACTAGACTTAAGAGATGCTTATCATCACATCCTTATTCATCCAGTCTTCAGATGTTGCTTAGTTTTGTGTGTCTGGATCACATTATCAGTTCTCTGCCTTACCCTTTGGATTGCCAATGCACCAAGAGTGTTCACAAAATCTCTAGCTCCTGTTGTAGCTCATTGCAGGTTACATGGTACCACATTTTTCCATATTTAGATAACTTTCTTTTCTTCACAGTCCTTTTCAAAGTGTTAGGAATCTCTTTTTTGGGAGAGAGGTCTCTTACATAAGCTGGGATTCCATGAGACCATTCAGAAGTTTTTCTTGACTTCTTAACACAGGATTGTGTTTCTGGGAAGTCAACTAGACTACACAGTTCAAACAGCTTTTCTTCCAAAGGAAAATATAGAGCTCTATTTAGATCTATTTCTAAGGTGTTCTAGTCAGACATCAGTCACTGTGAGGGAATACCTCAGGAGTTTGGATCTCGTGGCTTCTATGATTCTCATGACACCCCTGGCATGACTCCACGTGAGAAAGATGCAGTGGTGTCTGAAATCTCTTTGGTCCCAGCATCAATAACTTTTTATCTTTTCAAATATTATTGCTCATGTTTGTCAGAAGAAAAATCTTTTGGTGGAGACAACAGATATCCTTAAGTCCAGGTATTCTCTTCTCCCACCATGCCCCAAAGCAGTCAGGCACCACAGATACTTCGGACTTTGCTTTGGGAACAGTTTCAGGAGGGATAAAAGTACAGGGATTGTGGGACACCAAGGAAAGATGCATACAGATAAATGTCAAGGAGATGCTTGCCCTGAACAAGGCACTCAACTCTCTGATCCATCTTTGGTCTCCAGGACCTCTTCAAGTGGTTACAAATAAGACCGTGGGCATGTGGTACATCAACAAACAATGGAGAAATTAGGTTGTACCCACATGTCAGACTAACCATGTTAGCTTAGCTCACTATATTGGCATCCTACATTCTTTCAGACCAAAACTGTGTGGCAGAAATGCTGAGCAGGACCAGTACAGACCCTCACAAATGGAAGCTAGATCAGGTGATTTTCCAAGATTTAATTCATCTGTGGGGAGTTCCTCAGGTAGACCTCGTTGTCTCCTCTCTGACCAATCATCTGGGAAGATTCTTCTCCAGGAATCCATGCAAAAAGGTATGAAAGACAGATGCCTTTTCTTTTCCTTGGATATGAATGTTTTTTCACCCTTTTCACTGGTATCCAGGGTACTTCTGAAGATTCAAAAGGAATATCCAAGATCTTTGTGGTGACTCCATATCGCACAGGCAACCATTGTTCTTCCTTCTTTTAGAAATGGCCAGGGGCAATTACCACAAGCTTCCTTATAGACTGAATCTACTCAAACAAGAACAGGGATGTTTGATACACCCCAACATAAAATAAATTCCGTTGACTGCTTGGATCATAGGGTCTTAATTCCTTTTTAGGAACCAGTTTACTGATAATGTGCAGCAGATACTTATGGAGGCAGGAACACCTGCTATTAGAAAGTCATATATTAGCAAATTAAAAAGGTTTTCTAGTTGGTGTCAACAATATAACCAGTGCCCTTTCAGGGCTAGTTGTTATATGGTTCTGTAATATTTGTGCAGGTTACTATTCTATGTCTTTTTTATTCCTCTATCAAGGTTCATCATCGGTCATTTCAGCATGTCTGCTCATGGATCCTCCTCTTTCAATGCGGTGTCATGTCAAAATGATCTTGAAAGTGGTTTTGTATAAGAGGCCTCCAAAAAATATTGACCCCCCCCCCCGGGATCTTAATTTTTTGTTAGAAAAGTTAGCACTTGCTTCATTTGAACCAAATAACATGACTGACTTAAGATTCTTAACATGCAAAACAGTTTTACTGACTGATCTGACCTCTGCAAGAAGGGTATCCACATTGCAAGCTCTTATAGACGGTCACCTCTATCTCATTTTCCATAGGGACAAGTGGTTTTTTTTAGAGAACTAACATTTCTTTTATGCCTGCAGTTGTACCCAAGTTTACTTTCGGCCAAACTATGCATCCACCGGTTTTCTTTAATGAACCTAAAAATGAGAGAGAAAAGAAACTCCATACCTTGGATGTCCACAGACAACTTGGGCACTATCCTGGCAGAGCAAAATCTTTCAGATCTTTGGATTAATTATTTATTTCTTGTGAAGGTAAGAAGAAGGGACAGCCTGTGCCAAAACAGACTATTTCCAAATAGTTGTCTAAGGTTATTAACTTTTGCTTTACTCACCACAACAACACTATTCAAGGCAGGGTCAAGGCCTACTCTACCAGGGCCATGGCTTCACCTATGGCTTTTTGAAAAAGGTTGTATTCTAAAAGCTGCTACTTGGTCCTCTGCGCATACTTTTACAAATCGCTATAAAGTTGATTCTTTCTCTAGGTCCAAATCAGGCTTTGCTAGGACCATTTTCCACTGGACTCTTCTCCTTCCACTTCCCAAATGAAGTTAGCTAATCTACCCAAAAAGATAACTACTGCAACGGTGATTAATATGATGTGTATAGTACAGTTATGTAAGTAAACTTACTGTAACAATAGAAGTTTGAATTATCACTACTGCAGTCACAACTCCCTCCTTTCATTCACCTTGTTTTTAGTGTTTTTTTATGCCAGGGTGTGGACATTTATGTTTTGTTTTTCCTAGCATTGTCTTTTCAGCCTTCCTCTGAAGGGCTTCACTTTCTAACCTGTCTTTTAGTCAGCTCAATTCGAGCTGGCTGACAGTTTGAGTGTGTGGAAGGTGCCCTGAAGCTTTGGAAGCTAGCCAGCTGTTATATGCTTGGCAGGATACAAGTCATACAGCTAAGGCTACAGCAGCAGTGATTATTCAAACATCTACAGTTAATGATACATTTTTCTTACACAACTATACATTTTCATTATTAAAACCTCATATTTATACTACTTGCATTTTCTTTCTCATAAATAATTTGCTCAATATTAGTACACCTCCTTATGTAAACAAGTTAGTCATTTAACCCCTCCCTCTGCCCCCCACCCCCACAGCCATTATTTGCTTACTTTGGCTATTACACCTTCATCATCTGTATTTTTGTCATGCAACAAAACTTCATATCTTGTCTTCCACAATACCCATGTTACCACAACAATATTTTACCACATTTACCACTTCCATATTTTTTCCAAATTTTTTCAGTATAAAATAATTTACATAATCATATCTCCAAATCCATTTCATTTACATTTATTTTTTAAATCGGTTCCAAAACTATTTATATATTCCAAGGAACAATCTTTTATTTTTTCTTCTTCATTACATTCATTACACTTTCTATCTTCCATCCATTTATCCACAACCCCCTTTTCTGTTTTTGCAAATGAGGTTAGGGTGTAACTTTAACAGTGACAATCATCTAGAGACAAGTTTCACACCACCTGTTGGCTTGCCCTGCCGTCGCTGTCCTTCCATACCACACATTCACACACAAACCCACACCTACAGCCAATTTACAGTGTCCAGTCCACCTACTGCATGTCTTTGGAATGTGGGAGAAAACTGGAGCACCTGGAGGAAACCCACATGAACACAGGGAGGACACGTAGACTCCACAAAGAAGGCACTCCGTTGAGAATTGAACCAGAAAACATCTTGCTTTAAAGTAACATCACTAGCTGTACACCATATTACTGTTTACAGGTGACTTTTGCAGTAGCATTTTCCACAAAAAATCCCCTGCTTCATAAAAGCCTTCATGTTTCTTCCTTCTGTCTCTTATAGCGTTTTTTTACTTCTTCGTTTAAGCCCCTCCAAAGATATACTGAATAAAAGTCTTCAGGCTTTTTCTTCATTTCTTTTCTGTTTTCAGCACATAAATGTTTATTTCTTCAGGTTTATCTCTGCAGTATACTTTGTTTGCATTCCATGTATGTTTTTATTTCAGTAAACACCTTTTTTTCAGTATACTAAATTACATTCACGTTTATTCTATTCTTATGACTATTCCACTCATCCACTCCTTATTTTTGCCACAATAACCAGGTCATCTGTATACGGCAAACTTCTTTCTCCATTTCCCAACATGCTTCATTCTTCCCACTATCCACCAGTCTACCCATTTGCCATTACCTTCACCAAAGATTTTTCATATCATGTTTTAATAACCTTCACTATTTTTTCTACTATCTCCTGCTAGAATCGTCTGCATTACCTCATAACTCATTTATCCAAAGCCTATGCTAAGTAATCTGTCACTGTTCTTCCTTATTTTCTGTCACAATCATACTTGTTTCTTTCACTACCATTGATGTCACTTCTTTCTTTAATGCCCATCACTTCATCCAATACCCTTTTCAGCCTTTATTTTATTATTGTATTATTGTATTATTCTCATGAAAAGTTATCATCTGTGCTTCTTAAAGTTATTGGACTCAATTTTTTATATGTTTCTTTTCATATTTTTCACATATAGATTTGATTACCCCATCACATATTTCTCATTCCGTTATACATTCATTTAACCTTTCATTTAATATGTTACAAACACCATTTTTAACATTGTTACACATCTCCTTATAAAATCTATAATGTAATACATCCACTACTAGTGCAGGCACTTTTTTCCCCTCCATTATTGTGTTTCTTCCATACTAATCTCCTTTTCCAAATCCTTCTTAATGTTTTCATATATTTTTAACAATTCATCCCTGGGATGAATTTTTTGTCTCCCATCCAGTCATCAAGGTTCCTTTTGAAGAGGGCCAAAAAGGCGCTCAGCTTGACATGTATGGGCAGTCTATTCCAGAGTTTGGGAGTCTCTGGGTCAGGAACTTATCCCTCCAGCATGTTTTGTTCATTGCGATTACCAGGTTTAGATCCCTGGATTGTGTGGCTCTGAGGGATTGGCATTTCTTTAAGTGGAGCATGTCCAACAGCTCTGGGTTTGACATGGCCTTGTATGTTAAGCAGAGATCACCTCTGAGTAGACGATATGCCACAGAGTATAGCTGGAGTTTTTTTTAGACGGTCAGCATATGACATCTGCTTTAGGCCTGTGATTCTTTTAGTGAGGTATTTCTGTAGCCTTTCCAGCTGTTGAAGATGTCTTGTGAGGTCCATACCAAACGAGGTGTTATACTCTATAATGGGTCTAATGAGGGATGAGTACAGTGGGACAATGACCTCCTTTTTTCTGGATGAAAAGCCCTTAGTGATGAGGTGTACCACATAGAAGGATTTCCTGACTGTTGTTTTGATATGGTTATCAAAGGTGATTCCACTGTCCACCTGTGTCCCTAAGTCTCTCATCATACTTTCGATGTTTAGTGTACTGCCACCTATGTGGTAATTCATGGGTACATGTTTTTTTCCAAAGGGGATAATTATACATGTCTTGGCATTGAGCTTGAGCCCATGGATCTGGCACCAGGCATCTGTTTCTGTAAGGCCCTTTTGTAGAATATCCACATCATTTGGGGATACAAAAATGGCTCCCAGTTTGCAGTCATCTGCAAACTTTCTTAGCCAGAGTCCCTTAGTATTGGCCTGTACTTCAGAGAAGTATATGCCAAACAAGAGTGGTCCCAGGACTGAACCCTAAGGTACTCCACTTGTCACTTGTCTGGAGTTGGATTTGGAGTCGGCTACTTTTACAGTAAGCCAGTTGGCAACCCATCGAGTGACATAGGGATTTATGCCCAGCTTAGTAAATTTATTTAGGATTCCAGAGTGGGGGATAGTGTCGAATGACTTGGCGAGGTCCAGATAGGCTGTGTGGACTGCCTTACCCTTGTCCACAGCTATGGAGACTGATTTGAAGAAGTCAATCAGGTTCATGAGACAAGATTGGCCCTTCACAAAACCAAACTGGGTGGGGGTCCAGTGTTTGAAGGTTGCCAATGTCTTTGTTTATAAGTTCCATGATAATGCGTTCCATGTCCTTGCAGATCAGGCTTGTCAGACTGATGGGACAGTAGTTCCCAGGATCCAAGATGGATCCCCCCTTGTGGAGTGGGATAACTGTAGCTGTGTGCCACTCAGTGGGCATGAAGCCTGAGGTGAGGCTATGATTAAACATGACACTTAGGTGAGGTGCCACTTCATTTTGTAGTTCATGTAGTACACAACCTGGGGTGTTATCTGGTCCCATGGATGCTGTATTCTTAGCTTTGGAGAGTACAGTTTCTACCTGTGTGGCTGTGATTACCAGAATTTGGCAATGTTTTGGCATTGAGATGGGTCCTTTAGGGGGTGAGAGGGGGGCGAAGTTGGCAATATCCTTGGGATCAGTATATTTAATGCCATTCTGTTGTAGCTCAGAGCAGATCTGAGCATTGCCATTTAGATTCTTGACATAACTATAGAATGCCTTGTGATTGTCTTTGGAATCTTTGGCAATTTTTTTTTTCGTAACTAGCTTTTGATGACTTTATGAGGGATCTCAGCTTCTTACTGAGGCTGGTGAGGGAGTTTTTTGCATCCTGGGATTTTCCTCTTTTCTGCAACAGTTTTTTCCTTCTGTTGTATAGTATGTTAATAGCAGGGGACCACAAGATTGGCTTCCTTTTTTTGGAGGAGAGCATCTTGGTTCTATTGGGGATGGCACGATTCATGTACAAGTGGATGTGCTCGTACTGTGCCTTAGTGTAGGATTCAGCAGTTGAACTTTCAAATCCCGTCTGCATGGGTGTCATGAAGTTTGTCACTTCTGACTTCAGTAGCATGAAGTTGGCTTTGGAGAAGTTTTTTACAGAGGTTTTCTTACTGGAGGGTGGGGTTGGATGTGGATGTCAAGGGTGATTTGCTTATGGTCAGACCTGACCAATGAGGGGGTGACCACTAGTGTGGAGCATCTATCTCCCATGTTGGTAATGACCAGGTCTAGGATATTGGAGCCCCTGGTGGGACAATGGATTAGTATCAACTAATAATAACTAATGCAGGGCATTGGAATTTATGAATTCCCAGAACCATTGGGAAAAGGTGTTGGTAACTGAGTAGTTTTCCCAGTTAATGGCAAGGTAGCTGAAATCACCCTGTATTAGGGTGTTTGGTTGTATCTCAATATTTTCCAGTATGTTTAGAAAGGTGTAGTGAAAATCCTGGGGCATGGTGGGGGATCTGTAGCAAGCTACAGTTTGGATTGCAATCTTACCTAGTGTGAGTTGCACCTGGAGAATTTCAGATGCATTGTGTTGGGCAACTAGCCTGGAGGTGTGAATATGGACACTCCTCCACCTTTAGTGTTTCGGTCTTGGTTTTGTGGCTGAAAAGTGTGGGAAGAGTTGTAGCCTGGTATTGCAGGGGTGCTCTCTGGAGCTTTGAACCAGGTCTCAGTTACTGCACAGATATTGATGTTGTCCATTTTTAGGAGTGCCTCGAGAGAGTGCATTTTAAGGTTTAGACTTCTAGCATTGAATAGCATTACCTTCAGATTTTGTAGGCTTGTATCTGTTATGGTGGTGGTTTTGTCCTTTGAACCTTGCCTAAAAAAGGCACTATAGGGGTGGTAAGAGCTTTAGCCAGTAACCTGAATCCCAGGAGTGACGGGTGCAGACCATCTCTGGCAAAGCATCATGGTCTGTTGATCATGTCGTCCCAGGCAGGCAGATGCTGGATCCCCTTTGAATGACACCAGAAGCTTAGCCAATTGTTGAAGTCAATCATTTTGTCCTTATACTGTGATATCATTCTAACTAGTCAAACTAAATAAATTGAAATCAAGTTCATTGTGCATGTAGAAGTCTGAAAAATATTGAAATTTAGAGCACTAAAGGAATAGAAAGAATGTTGTTCATCCATTATTTACATCAATTAGAAAGGAGAAATGATGTTTGCGGAGATCAAAGACATGTTAGCGGAAATTTGTCAGCAAATGAAGAAAAGGCATTGAATTAGTAGAGAGTTTGGAATTAGTATGGGAGCAAAAGGAGAAGTGTAATTTCCCAACCAATGGATTACATAACATTAAAAAACAATTAGGATAGCTTCTTAATAAGACTGAGTAAAGAGCTCTGCATAAAGTAAAACTCAGATAGAATAACAGGAATCAGCAGAACTTCTTCGAATATAAGCAAGCGCTCTTAGTCAGAAAGAGACATGGTATCAAGAAGCAAGACACAAAATAAAAAAGTTTGTGATTTATGATGTGAGTTAGCAAGTGCATTTATGTAGTTAATTAAGCGCTATCAGTTTGAAAGAGACCTGATGACATGGAAGTAAGAGCATTTACAAGAAAGTGTTTGATCCTATGTTTTAAAACAAAGGAGAAAGCCACTGTACTTGTGGTTTACCTAATGAAGACAACTCATGAAAGAGAAGAGGTTGTAGCTCTGTTATAGGCAGGCAGACGCCTTCAATATAGAGGTGAAATACATGAAAAATGCTATGCAGGGAGAGTGATTAGTTTTTACAAAAGGCAAATAAGAACATGACATAAAAAGGTGGAGCCTGCATCTTGCAACAGGATACACACAAGCCATTGGAGCAAAAGGAAAAGAATAGCAAATTAGGTGAGAGAAAGTAATGGATAAACATTGATAGATTTATTAAAACTTATTTGCATGGAAGAATGTAATTGGCTTCCAAGAAATAAGAACCAGAACATCGGATTGGATTACAAGTACACCAAAAATTAGCATAGAGACTCCCATTGGTTGTGGGGGATGACTCTAAGTCAGCAGCATGAATATAAATAGAAGTAGCTGCAAATGTTAAGCAGATCTGAAGAAGGTTGATAAACCGAAAGCGCTCATCTCTCTTTTTTGCGTTACAACGCTAACTTTCAAATGGTTAGGTTGTAGCTTTTATTTTGTTTTTTGTTTTAAATCATTTTAATAAAAGTTCTTTTAAAGAAGAAACAAGGAGAAGCATCTTAACAAAGATTTTTAACAGCAGTAGCCGAGGAGGAAAGCACCATTCTTTGAAAACACATTTATCTAATCTATGTTGTGCTAAAGCATTAGATGGAATGTTCCTCTTCATATCTGACCTATGCTCAATAATATGGTCTTTTAAACATCTAAAACATTTTCCAACATAGAAACATTGACATTGTGTGCATGTAGCTAAGTAAACAACCATCATTGTTTTACATGTTGCTGCACATTTTATTTCATATTTTAACTTACTTATTGGGTGTTCAAACTATTTTTTATCACAAATATCAGAACAGCAGCTACAATTGTACCAGGCAAATGTTCCAGTATTATGTACAATAGATGTGATTAAATTCACCTTAAAATCTTTAAAACACAGCTTTCTCTTTAAATTGCTCATATTTCTATAAGCAAAGTAAGACTTATTACCTACCAACATTTGTAATTGCAGTTGAACCATTAATACGCCAATTCCTTTTTATAATTGCCTCTACATATTTTGTCACATTATTATATGTAGTGACGTACCTCACTACAGGACTTATTTCCTTTTCATTATCAATAGTATCCACATAACTGCTAAAGAAAGAGATGCTTGCTTCGTCCTAAGCGGCATTATAGTTTTGCTCATTTGTATAATATTCTCTTTATCATATCCTCTATTTTGAAATTCATTTATTAAAATTTCCATTTGTTCTTTACAGTTATCTAAATCTGTATTCAAACTACTAATTCTTAACAATTGGCTTTTCACAATGCCTTTAAACACATGCGCTGCATGCATGCTTTTAGCATGTGTATATTTATTCACTTGTACGTTCTTTTTATATGCACAAGTTTATAATTTATTATCAATGCCTTTATAAATTTCTACATCCAACAAAGATATTTTATTTTGAGAATGATGTGTAGTAAACTTAAAAAAACTTGTTGTATTGTTCAAATATTGTACAAAAGCCTTTAATTCTTGTTTGTTGCCTTTCCATAATAAAAAACAATCATCAACGAAATGTTGATAAAAAGGATGTTGTTTTTAAAAAATATTACTGGAATCTCTTATATAATTGTTTTCCCACTGATTTAATACTATATTAGCATAGGTGTTGGCCATAGCAGAGCCCATGGCCACTCTTGATGTTTGTAAATATGGCTTCTTATTAAATAAAAAAAGTTATTTTCCAGAACTATTTCTATCATACTACATAATGTTTCCACCTCTTTCCCTTTCATTTTCACTTCTTCACACAAAAATTCACAAATTGCGTTAACTCCATAATGATTTGGTATTACTGTGAATAGTGAACTTATATCTAATCTTACCATTATATATTCTAAGCTATTATTCATTTCATACCAGGCATACAATTTTTTCAAAAACTCATTTGTATCTCTAATATAACTAGGACATAGAGGCAAATATTTATATAACTGTTCCTGGATATAAATGGAGATAGGTTCTGTAGACCACCCCCTTCCAGAGACAATAGGTCTCATCGGAGGGGTGGTCATTGATTTTTGCAGTTTTGGTATCCCGTATATTACAGGAATTACTGGAGTTGGCACTGTGAAAAAATTAAATAACTGTATCATAATATCATTTTGTGTTTGCATCTCATACATACATATTCATTTCATAAATTATCTTTCACACTTCATCGAAAGTCAATTCTTTAAAAGTACATTTATCAATTAAAAATTCATTCATTAAATTATATTCTTCTTTATTAAATATAACCGTGGCCCCTCCTTTATCTGCTTGCTTGATAATAATATCATTATTAGTACATAATTGCTTACAAGCTAAATACTCTTCATATGAAACATTACATTTTTTTACTTTAAATTTTCCAGTATTTACATCTTGATACAAACTTCTTAAATCGTCTTCACATATTATTAAAAAAGCATCCAAAATAGGATAATTATTGGGAATAAATGTACTTTTTTTCTTAAATTCAACTCTTATATAATTGCATGAATCTTTAAACAACAGTTTTAAACATACATTTTGGACAAAGGTTTTTAAGTCAGTCATTGCCTCCAATATTGAGTCCGAACTACATGGGATAAACTGTAAGCCTTTACTCAACAAACTCTGCATTGCAGTAGTTAGAGTAAGGCTCGATAAGTTCAAAAAAGAGTCATTAGGCTTACCATTTACCTGCGTCCCTGTTTGATATTTGGAAGCGAGCTGTTGTTTTTCCTTTTTCCCGTAAAGGAGTTGTTTTTCTGTTGAGAATGCCCTCTTGATTGCGAGTGTTTGTTCAGCTCTACCTTCTCTGGTAATTTCACCAATATTGGCTGGGGTAATTTTAAAAGTATATCAGATTGCTTCGTTTTAGGTGTTACAGTTACTTTACTCTTTTCTACTTGTAAATTTGGTGTAGAAGTAGAGCTTGTCGTTGCTTCCATTTCTGTAGTACATTCCTGCTGTTTGACCAGCCTGGAGGAGTGTATGTCCTTGATAAATATTGAAACTCCACCTCCTTTGACATTGTAGCCTTCCATTTAGTGTCTGAAAGTATGGTAGGATGAGTAACCTGGTAAGGCTGGGGTGCTCTTTGCAGCTTTGAACCAGGTTTCAGTGACTGCACAAATGTCAGGATCCTCCAGGACAAGGAATGCTTGCAGTGTGTTCAGTTTCACTATAAGACTCCTAATGTTTAGCAGCATAACCTTTAAAGAGCCTTTGCTTGAAGACTGAAGCCCAGGGGAGACAGATGAAAGCCATCTCTGGCAAAGCATTGTGCTCTGTCAATGATGTCCTCCCAGGCTGTCAGATATTGGAGCCCTTGGAATTACTTGAATATGTGGAATATTTTTTATAAATTAATGTATTTTTACTGATCCATAATATTAACTGGTTAGCAGATTCATCCAACTTGTATTCATTCATTAAATATTCTGGGACTTACCTTTTGTTAATTAGATGCATACTTAAACTTATAAGAATTTACTATAATCTGCCCCTGGATGGTTTTCCATTGACTAGTGTAAGTTGAGTCTATCCAGAGTTTAACAGAGTTAAAGCTTGCAGCAATAGAATAAGATTCTACATCTGGGAAGCTAAGACTACCATACTCCCAAAATCTTATCTGATATCTATAAGCAATTCTTTTCTTTTTAGGATACCATAAGAATGAAGGAAACATTTGTTCTATTTTCTTTAAAAAACTTTTGTCAGGTATTAAAGCTATTGAACGCAATATATAATTTTGGCTAATACAATAATCTTAAGTACTAACCTATCTTCAAAAGTAACAAAAAATCATGATTTCTTTAATAGTAAGTAACACCACTTCAATTACTTTTTCAAAATTATTATTAATATTCTTACTCGCATCTTGATACATTTTTATTTCTAAATATTTTAGTTCTTTTCCTTCCCAATTATATTCATATTTATCTTTAAACTTACTATCTAGTAATTGATTTAACACTAACATTTTGGTTCTATTATTATTAAATTTTAGCAGCAATACTTCTTTAAACTTTTAAATTTTCTCATTTATTGCTTCAACTGAATAACTTAAATCTCCTATAGTTAGTAAAATATCTGCAAAAAGCAGTATTTTAGATTGGCAATTTCTGTTAATTGAGAATCCCTCATTTCTTTCATTGGTTCTTATACTATTAGTTAAGGGATTGAGAACTGCTGCAAATAGTAGATGAGAAAAGGTTTGTGCCTTTGTTTAAAGTGAATCATTGAGAGATTTAAGTTCCAATCTTAACATATGCTTTGGAGTCTCTATATAGTTTATTTATTTTATTTTGTACGTAGAGAGAGACACTTGCAGATAAATGCTCCTTATCCAGGAATAAAATAAACAAAGTTAGATAGCAAGTGGATAGGAGCGAAGCTAGACAACAAACAAATGTGATTCAAATCCAACGCAAAGCCCTTCAGAGTTCCAAATATTCCAAGTAATCCAAATAGAACCACCAAGTCCTGTGGTATATATGT
This sequence comes from Protopterus annectens, assembly GCF_019279795.1. Taxonomy (NCBI): domain Eukaryota; kingdom Metazoa; phylum Chordata; order Ceratodontiformes; family Protopteridae; genus Protopterus; species Protopterus annectens. The sequence goes on from NC_056749.1 coordinate 82,937,362, forward strand.
TCTTTAGTCGACAGACAAGCGCTTTCGCTGAGTACAGCTTCTTCAGGTCAATTCAAAAAACAAAGTCAAGTCCCATAATATATAGGTAATCCAATTAAATTACAGCAGAGTCAATTAAACATTTAAAAGGGAAATGTGATGTTAATAAAAACATTTAAAAGGGAAATGAGATGTTAATAAAAACATATAAAATAATGCTTCAAATTAAGACCTGTAAAACACTTATGATGAAAACATATATATGAGAACATATAAGGGACAAATATGTATGTAAGTGGAACTATATATGTTTATTAAAATAATGTACTAATATGTACAAGACTCACAGATATGAGAACTAGTCTATTATGTTATACCTAATTACTGTTATGTGATGCAGGGTGTCTATTTAATATGCCTACATCTCCTAAGCCTGGGTTTGATGGATGCTCTCTCATTTAACCCTGATCCATGGTCAGCCCTCAATCTAACTATCCAATCACTCTCCCTGCTTTCAGTGTAATTCCTTAGGTCACCTCCTCTCTTATTTGGGGTGACAACCTCTAGGGTTCTAAACAGAAATGTGTGTGTGTGGTCATTGTTACTAACATGCTTGGCTAAGGCATTATGGGTCAATCCTTTCCTTATATGATATGCATGTTCTCTTATTCTGTCCCTAAATTTACGGTTCGTCTTTCCCACATAAAAACTGGTACATACCTGACATACTGCAAGATATATCACATTGCTGGTCATGCAATCAGCAGTGGCAGTGGTATCAAAAATCCTTCATGTATCAGGATGTACAAATTCAATGGAATTGTCAATGTATGAGCAGAAATTACAATGTCCACAAGACACTGTATACTGTCTAGTAGTTGTAACTTCCTTAACCTGTCTCTGATAACATAGTATCCTCTTAAGATTTTTTCTGTTCCTATATTGGAACTTTGGGGTATCACCAACAATGTCCCTAATGGCATTGTCAATCTTGAAAATTTCCCAAAATTTACCAATTATTTCTCTCATCTCAAAATGATCAGATGTAAAAGTAGTGGTAAATTTCACAACTGGTGTAGTGGTGGTAGTAGATATATTTCTACCAAGTGTGTCTATAGCCTCATTCGGTCCAAAATAGGGTGCTGCTACTGTATGTCTTAAATCATATATATTATGTAGATTGTCATCAATCTCTGTGATGCCATACCCTCTATCTAACAGTCTCCCTTTTAAATTCACCAATTCCATGTCAAAGCCCTCTTCAGTCGGGTTTAGTCTAGAGGCTCTGATGGCTTGGCCCTTAATGATATTCTTAAAAACAAAAAAGGGATGCATGCTAGATCTCAATAATAAAGAATTGCTATAGCACGTCTTCCTAAAAACACCAGTATTGATCAAGCCATCCGATAATTTCTCTATATACAGGTCCAAAAATTCAATCTTATCTGATGAAAAATTCATAGTGAATGTGAGATAATTAGTTAAACCATTCACATTTTATTTTTTTATTTTATTTTATTTATTTAACATTTGTTGACCGGGAATGTCCGACTAGGTTCCACAGATCCTGTTTTCAGCAGAGGCCCGGGGAGAAATGCTCCAGAAGCATGTCTTTAGAATGTGGGAGGAAACCGGAGTACCCGGAGGAAACCCACACGAACGCAGGGAGAACATGCAAACTCCACACAGAAGGCACCCCAGCCGAGAATCGAACCGGAGAACCTCTTGCTGTGAGGCGACAGCATTAACCGCTGCACCACTGCGCCGCCCGCACATCATTCAAGAATAGTGCCAATTGCTCCACAGTGCCATTCCATAGAACAAAGACATCATCCACAAAACGCCGGAACAATATAACATGTTGTTTGAAAGTTTCTAAATTGAATAGTACCTTCTCTTCCCAGCAGGCTAAAAACATATTGGCGTAGCTATTAGCGCAAGGTGTTCCCATAGCTACGCCATCAACCTGCCTATAAAGAGCATCATCAAACATGAAAATGTTATTCTCCAATATTAGTTCTAAGAAGTGAACTAATAAATCTATTTTCACTTCACTATAGTCACTATGTATATGTAAATAGTCAGATATACAAGTAAGTCCAAGTTAATTGGGGATAACAGTGAAGAGAGATTGTATGTCAAATGTCACAAAAATATAATCACCCACTGACTCATGACTCTTGAGGCATTCGTAAAGGTCCAATAAAAACTGTTTCGAATCTCTTAATACACAAGCATTTTTATTCAAGATGGGTCTTAAATTCTTTTCTATGTATACTGAAAGATGCTCGGTGACCCATCCTCGACCAGAGACAATGGGTCTCATGGGTGGATTAACGGCATCCTTGTGAATTTTAGGGAGACCATGGATGACTGGCATCATAGGTTCCTTAATAATCAAGTATTCATATAGGTCTCTATCTATTAGTCCACTCAAATGAATGTCTAATAGGGTATCCTTTATCAGCCTTATAGTATCCTTAGTCATCTCAGGTGTAACAATCTGATAAAAACGATCACTTAACATGTCATTCATTGAGTTATAATAATGTAGGGTGTTCATTACCACCACACGTCCTCCCTTGTCTGCAGGTCTAACTACAATAGAATTGTCATCCTGTAAATCCCTAAGACTAATTCTTTCATTATATGTGAGGTTGTCTCTCCTATGAGACTTCCTTTGTGTATTGCCATCATAATATTTATAAAGTTCTTCTTCCGTGAGACGCTGAAATGTCTCTATTAGTGGGTGGTTAACTGGAACATAATCACTGAGATTTTTAAAATGAATCCACCTTTCGTCTGTTCACTAGGTCCAGTCCTTATGTAATAACCTGAGCATTACGTTTCTACAAAACACTTTCAAATCTACCATAGTTTCAGTAATATTGCTTGTACATTTGGGTATAAAATTCATCCCCTTACTTAATAATGAGACATCATCTTCAGTCAAGAGTCTATCAGACAGATTATGTATCAACGTCTGTCTTTGTTCCACATCTTCTTTAAAGTTTGATTCTGTGGAAGTTCCTCTGAAAGTTTCCTTTTCTGTCGTCCACGACTCATAGATCGTGCACGTCTGGGACCCTTCTCCAAGCAGACGGAAGGGGAAAAGAAACATTCAGAGGTGAATCAGAATGTAAACTCATCTGATTACATTGCTCTTTCGGTCTAGTTGTAGCCCCTGGACATTTGTCCTTGTTATTACTGATGACGGGCTTATTTTTAACTATTTGTACCTCAGGGTATAGATTGGTTCCAGTATGCATACTGGGATGCACTAAATGTATTACATCATTAGAATCAGTGTTGGTCATCACTATGGATCCTGCAGGGTCAATAGAATCAATGTGTGATGTGACTCCATCCACCTCCACATCCCTCCCCTGCAGTTGCAAAGTGTCATTGTGTCTAATCTTGACAGCACCATTCATAGATATCTGACCTTCAGTCCTGACACTCTCAACAACATTAATGTCACCAATAGGACATATATTCTGTGTTACACTAACATTTCCATCAGTAATTACATCACTTGTTCCCATTAAATTAGCAGGAGATGTTCTCACATCTCTCATAACACTCATATTGTTTCCAGAATTAAAATTCTGGTGTCTCGTATGTACATTCCTATTCACATTATTATCAGCAGTAATATTAGGTTGTACATTACTATCTATACCAGAAACATTATCAGATTTAAAACTGATAATGATACTATCTAATCATTATCAGTTTTAACTCTGATAATGTTTCTGGTATAGATAGTAATGTACAACCTAATATTACTGCTGATAATAATGTGAATAGGAATGTACATACGAGACACCAGAATTTTAACTCTGGAAACAATATGAGTGTTATGAGAGATGTGAGAACATCTCCTGCTAATTTAATGGGAACAAGTGATGTAATTACTGATGGAAATATTAGTGTAACACAGAATATATGTCCTATTGGTGACATTAATGTTGTTGAGAGTGTCAGGACTGAAGGTCAGATATCTATGAATGGTGCTGTTAAGATTAGACACAATGACACTTTGGAACTGCAGGGGAGGGATGTGGAGGTGGATGGAGTCACATCACACATTGATTCTATTGACCCTGCAGGATCCATAGCAATGACCAACACTGATTCTAATGATGTAATACATTTAGTGCATCACAGTATGCATACTGGGACCAATCTATATCCTGAGGTACAAATAGTTAAAAACAAGCCCGTCACTAGTAATAACAAGGACAAATGTCCAGGGGCTACAACTAGACCGAAAGAGCAATCCAATCAGATGAACTTACATTCTGATTCACCTCTGAATGTTTCTTTTCCCTTCGCTTGGAGAAGGGTCCCAGACGTGCACGATCCATGAGTCGTGGACGACAGAAAAGGAAACTTTCAGAGGAACTTCCACAGAATCAAACTTTAAAGAAGATGTGGAACAAAGACAGACGTTGATACATATTCTGTCTGATAGACTTTTGACTGAAGATGATGTTTCATTATTAAGTAAGGGGATGAATTTTATACCCAAATGTACAAGCAATATTACTGAAACTATGGTAGATTTGAAAGTGTTTTGTAGAAACGTAATGCTCAGGTTATTACATAAGGACTGGACCTAGTGAACAGATGAAAGGTGGATTCATTTTAAAAATCTCAGTGATTATGTTCCAGTTAACCACCCACTAATAGAGACATTTCAGCCTCACGGAAGAAGAACTTTATAAATATTATGATGGCAATACACAAAGGAAGTCTCATAGGAGAGACAACCTCACATATAATGAAAGAATTAGTCTTAGGGATTTACAGGATGACAATTCTATTGTTGTTAGACCTGCAGACAAGGGAGGACGTGGTGGTAATGAACACCCTACATTATTATAACTCAATGAATGACATGTTAAGTGATCGTTTTTATCAGATTGTTACACCTGAGATGACTAAGGATACTATAAGGCTGATAAAGGATACCCTATTAGACATTCATTTGAGTGGACTAATAGATAGAGACCTATATGAATACTTGATTATTAAGGAAACTATGATGCCAGTCATCCATGGTCTCCCTAAAATTCACAAAGATGCCGTTAATCCACCCATGAGACCCATTGTCTCTGGTCGAGGATGGGTTACCGAGCATCTTTCAGTATACATAGAAAATAATTTAAGACCCATCTTGAATAAAAATGCTTGTGTATTAAGAGATTCGAAACAGTTTTTATTGGACCTTTACGAATGCCTCAAGAGTCATGAGTCAGTGGGTGATTATATTTTTGTGACATTTGACATACAATCTCTCTTCACTGTTATCCCCAATCAACTTGGACTTACTTATATATCTGACTATTTACATATACATAGTGACTATAGTGAAGTGAAAATAGATTTATTAGTTCACTTCTTAGAACTAATATTGGAGAATAACATTTTCATGTTTGATGATGCTCTTTATAGGCAGGTTGATGGCGAGCTATGGGAACACCTTTGCTAATAGCTACCAATATGTTTTAGCCTGCTGGGAAGAGAAGGTACTATTCAATTTAGAAACTTTCAAACAACATGTTATATTGTTCGCGTTGTGGATGATGTCTTTGTTCTATAGAATGGCACTGTGGAGCAATTGGCACTATTCTTGAATGATGTGAATGGTTTAACTAATTATCTCACATTCACTATGAAATTTTCATCAGATAAGATTGAATTTTTGGACCTGTATATAGAGAAATTATCGGATGGCTTGATCAATACTGGTGTTTTTAGGAAGACATGCTATAGCAATTCTTTATTATTGAGATCTAGCATGCATCCCTCTTTTGTTTTTAAGAATATCATTAAGGGCCAAGCCATCAGAGCCTCTAGGCTAAACCCGACTGAAGAGGGCTTTGACATGGAATTGGTGAATTTAAAAGGGAGACTGTTAGATAGAGGGTATGGCATCACAGAGATTGATGACAATCTACATAATATATATGATTTAAGACATACAGTAGCAGCACCCTATTTTGGACCGAATGAGGCTATAGACACACTTGGTAGAAATATATCTACTACCACCACTACACCAGTTGTGAAATTTACCACTACTTTTACATCTGATCATTTTGAGATGAGAGAAATAATTGGTAAATTTTGGGAAATTTTCAAGATTGACAATGCCATTAGGGACATTGTTGGTGATACCCCAAAGTTCCAATATAGGAACAGAAAAATCTTAAGAGGATACTATGTTATCAGAGACAGGTTAAGGAAGTTACAACTACTAGACAGTATACAGTGTCTTGTGGACATTGTAATTTCTGCTCATATATTGACAATTCCACTGAATTTGTACATCCTGATACACGAAGGATTTTTGATACCACTGCCACTGCTGATTGCATGACCAGCAATGTGATATATCTTGCAGTATGTCAGGTATGTACCAGTTTTTATGTGGGAAAGACGAACCGTAAATTTAGGGACAGAATAAGAGAACATGCATATCATATAAGGAAAGGATTGACCCATAATGCCTTAGCCAAGCATGTTAGTAACAATGACCACACACACACATTTCTGTTTAGAGCCCTAGAGGTTGTCACCGAATAAGAGAGGAGGTGACCTAAGGAATTACACTGAAAGCAGGGAGAGTGATTGGATAGTTAGATTGAGGGCTGACCATGGATCAGGGTTGAATGAGAGAGCATCCATCAAACCCAGGCTTAGGAGACGTAGGCATATTAAATAGACACCCTGCATCACATAACAGTAATTAGGTATAACATAATAGACTAGTTCTCATATCTGTGAGTCTTGTACATATTAGTACATTATTTTAATAAACATATATAGTTCCACTTACATACATATTTGTCCCTTATATGTTTTCATATATATGTTTTCATCATAAGTGTTTTACAGGTCTTAATTTGAAGCATTATTTTATATGTTTTTATTAACATCACATTTCCCTTTTAAATGTTTTTATTAACATCACATTTCCCTTTTAAATGTTTAATTGACTCTGCTGTAATTTAATTGGATTACCTATATATTATGGGACTTGACTTTGTTTTTTGAATTGACCTGAAGAAGCTGTACTCAGCTTAAAGCTTGTCTGTCGAATAAAGAACATATATACCACAGGACTTGGTGGTTCTATTTGGATTACTTGGAATATTTGGAACTCTGAAGGGCTTTGCGTTGGATTTGAATCACATTTGTTTGTTGTCTAGCTTCGCTCCTATCCACTTGCTATCTAACTTTATTTATTTTATTTATTTTCAGTTTGTTTACCAGGATGGTCCATTGGGCCACAAGGAGCCCATTTTCAATGGAGTCCTGGGGAGAAACGCTCCAGAAAAGTACAAAATACATATAGCAATAAGACAAATATAATATACATAGAAATGCAAAAAGCTACAGAGTAACAGGTTTCAGTAACAATACAAATTACATTTCTTATAAAACATGATTGTTCCAACAGTTATTGTTAGGAGTTATGAGACAGTAGGTGGCTCTTTAGCAGATATATTAGCTTGTGGAGAGTAACTGTGGTTAGGAAAGCTATGAAGGATGGGAGCAGGAGCATTCCCACTGTGAGTTTAGATGGGAGTGGAGTAACGTTTTGAAAGCAGAGAGTTTGCTAGTGCTACAGATGTGTGGTGGAAGTGAGTTCCAATGATGTGCTATGAAGAAGGATAGAAGATGATTGCCTGGTGGACGGACAGGTTTATCTAGCTTAATAAGATTTTGAAAGTTGGATCTTAGACATCTATTTGGTTGATGCATTTGGAAGGTAGAGGTAAGGAAGGAGCAGAGAGAGGGGCTAAAAATACGTTTGTGTGCTTGTATCAGTTGAGTATAGATGAGGTAATTGGGTAGCTCAAGCCAGTTTAGTTGATGTAGGGATTTACAGTTGTGAGTAGAGGATCTGTGGCCTGTAGCAAATTTAGAAATTTTGTAGTAACAGGAGGAGAGTTTTGACTTGAGGGAGGATTGAAGATTAGTAAGGATAGAGGCACCATATAAAAGGGGAAGGGATGAGGTAAGTAGTTGCAAGAGTGGTCCTGGTGGCAGGAGAAATGAAGCTGTAGTGGTGGTAGATCATGCCAAGTTTCTTGGGAGCTTCTTTGATGTTTACATGTACATGGTTATCAAACTTTAGTTGGTCATCAATGAGGACTCCTAATAGTTTTGCAGTGGGGAATATTTCGAGAAGTATGTTATTTTGGCTGGTGATAGAGAAAGAGTCTTTATCTAGAATGGTGGTTTTAGAAGGGGTGAATATCATTAATTTGGTCTTGGATGCACTGAGTGCCAGGTGGTCATCAACCGTCCATTGTTCAGTAGAAGAGAAGGCATACTGATTTAATTTTGCTAATGAATAGGCTGATGTGGCAGAGCAGATAATTGTAGAGTCATCAGTGTATTGGATGAGTTTAGCGTTTGGGATGACAAGATAGAAGTCATTTATGAAAATATTGAATAGAGAGGTCCTAGAATAGAACCTTGGAGCACACCTGTGGGAGTAGTAAGGAAAGGTGAAATGGTTTTATTCCACTTGACTGCTTGTTGTCTGTTAGTTAACTGGTGAACCAGTTGATAGTTGAGTGGGAAAGATTTAGTTTGGAGAGTTTAGTAAGGAGCAGGTTGTGAGAGATGGTGTCAAAGGCCTTAGAAAGGTCAAAGAGCAGGGTGGACACAACGTGACCAGAGTCTCAGTCCTTGTTGACAGTTTCAAGGAAGGAGAGTAGGGCAATGGTGGTGCTATGGCCAGGTCAGAAACTGTGCTGGGTACAAGTAAGAAGGTTATTTCTTAAGAGATACGTAAGAATCTGCAGGTGAATACATTTTTCGAGAAGTTTAGAAATAGGGTATAAGATAGCAATAGGTCAGAAGTTAGAGATATTATTGTGGCCACCTTTATGAAGTGGGATAATGAAGGCTTTTATCCAGAGTTGGGGTACATGACATTCAGAAATTGACTGATTTATTAGTATGCAGATTGGGAGGGCAATGGCTTCGCTGCTATTTTTAGGAAGTAGGAGGGTATGTTGTCTGGGGCATTAGAACAAGGTTTCAGTTTTAAAAGTAGTTGTTTTATTGTAGAGACAGGAATGGGGGTCATGGAAAATGGAGGAGGTTGGGAGCTGGGGTTGACAGAGGTGGAAGGGATGTGTGAGGGTTGATGTGGGGAAGCCGGGTTATTAGAGAAGGATGATGTTAGTTTGGCTATGGAGCCTATAAAGAAAGAGTTAAATTGGGACGCTAGTTCCAAATGGGAGGCATTTGGGTCAGGGCAGGGGTTCTCTTTTTTTACCTGGGTTGAGGAGAGATGAGATTCCATCCCAGAATTCTTTAGGATTAGAATTATGATTGGTTTGGAGTGTGGAAAAATAGATGTTGCGATCTGAGGTTATAAGTTTCTTTACTTTGTTACAGAGTGTTTTGTATTCAGTAACGGTAGATGTGGTTTTGGTTTTATGGTAGTGTTTCCAAGCTTTATCATGGAGCTTCATGCAGAGTAGGGTGTTCTTAGTTAGCCATGGTACGGGATTGCTTTTTGTGCATTTTGTTTTCTAGGGTGCAAAGGAGTCAAGCAGATTTAAGTTGTACTAAAGTAGGTAACAGCGTTGTCTAGGGATAGTGTTTTTAGTGGGTTCCAGTTTGTGCTTTGTAGTGCTTTTGAGAATTAATTTGGGCTAAAGTTCTTTAGGTACCGAGTAGAGGTATAGGTATGGGTTAGCTGTGGGGGGGGGGATGCAATGAGTGAATGTGGGAAGGTGGTCACCTAGTGGGTCAGGAAAGGTACCACTATTATTTATATAGTGGGGATGTGAAACTAGAATCCAGTCTAGGATACTTCCAGAGAGGAAGTCTTTGGGTGGTCTTTTTGTTGATGAAATCAGTTGAGTGAAGTTGTAAAGATTTATATTTAGATGGTTGGTGATTGAACTGTGTCCCAGTTAATGTTGACATCACCCAGGATTATAGTTTCATTGGTAATGTTGGAAAAGACCCATGGTGTGGTATTTTGGATATTTAGTTGAAGGTAGACTTAGACTTTAAAGGTAATAGGGGTGAGATATGTGTAAAAGGTAGGATTTAGTGGTGAGAAGGTGGGGGAATTAAGTGTATGTGATGGTGTGGAAGAGGTAGATTGAGTATGGGTGTGGTTGGGTAAGCTGATTGGGTATAGGATGATGTGGATGTGGTATGGGAGGAAGTGGGAGTGGTAAGTGAAGTATGAGAGTATAGGTGCTGGGGTGGGTGGAATTTGGGGGTAGGATAGGGGAGAGGAGTGTGCCTGCAGGGCGAATGGAGCAGGTAGAACTAAGATGGGGAAATGAGCAGCCAAAACCAATCAGTGACCCATTCGCTTACTTTCACACTGAGCTACGGGAATCCACAGGTAAGTGTATGGCAGGATTTTAGCTGTGGTGAGGAGCTCAGAAAAGGGATAACTCCCTGTAGTTAGCAAAGTCTGCAAAACCAGTCACCAGACAAAAAGTAAAGGACAAATTACTGAGAGCTCAAGAGCTGTTAGGGTAAATTATAGGGTATAGGTTGGTATTGTAAGGGCTTATACTACCACCTAGTGGCATTTCTAAAGAAATGCAGTTGCTTCACAATGCAAAAGATGGGAGCAGGGTTTAAAAAGTATGGCAGTAGTAGCCAGCTGGTGTGCACACTGTAGTGAAAGTTTAACATACAGTTAAACACTGGATAGTATGTTATGAGTTATAAAACAAATAAAATCACCTACATGCTAAAGTTAGTTGTTTGAAACAAGTATGTAGGAGTAGTATCCGTCTAAGCAATTCTTCCTTAAGGGACTTTGTATTGCAAGGTAATTTCCATGAGGTTGAGGGAAGCGCCCAAATAAAAAAAGGGCTTAGTAGGCTGGAATGCAAACTACAGAGAAAAAGGATTTAGTAATGGGACAATAGGATAGCAGAGAGATAGGACAAAGAGAACACTATGACAAAGCCTTTCTAAATATTAGTCAACTACGGACAGAATATAATGAGTTCTAAGGGGAAAGAAGGTAACAGAAAGTTCAGAAAGGAGATATTAAACAACTGCGTTCATGGTATGCTGGGTTTTACAAGGGAAAGAAGGTAAACAGAAGGTTCGGAAAGGAGGGAACGGAAGCAGTTTAGTGAGAGAGTGAGCAAGAAAATAGAGTGGTACTATCTTGTAGAATTGGTACAAGACATGTGAGTGCCTTAGAAATATAAGCAGTTACAGGAGCAAGAGCCAAACAAACAGCAGAATACTAACAGCAATTAGTATTAGTATACAACTGTAATGCAGCAGATACAGTAACGTAACACAATATTCTCAGTTGTCGTTTATGGCGGCTTTTAGCGGAGCATATTATCCGTGATACTAAGCTGTTACAAACAAGCACAAGCCGCAACTGCAGGGTAGTTACATTCAAATAACAGTTGGCAATATGCAATAACAGCAACTGGACATGTAACAAAACACTGTAAGTCATACCTGCAATCATATGTATGCAGGTTGTGTATACCAGTATGCAAGCAAGTTAAATAAAGCAACTGAACACTTACTGGCTAGCACACAAGTGGCTGTACCGTGGAGCAGGGGTCTACAATAAAGATGGCGCCTCATGTATCACCACTAATATATAGATTCCAGGGGAAGAATGTGTGATAAAATGGGGGAGGGGACAGGGAGGGACTGCATGGAGGTGAGGAGGAACTCCAGGTGAGGTGTAGAACCAAGATGGGGAAATAAGCAGCCAAAATCAATCAGTGACACAGTTGCTTACTTTCACACTGAGCTACTGGAATCCACAGGTAAGTGTATGATAGGATTTTAGCTGTGGTCAGGAGCTCAGAAAAGGGATAACTCCCTGAAGTTAGCAAAGTCTACAAAGCCAGTCACCAGACAAAAAGTAAAGGACAAATTATTGAACACTCGAGACCTATTAGGGTAAATTTTGGGGAATTGGTTGGGATTGTAAGGGCTTATACTACCACCTAGTGGCATTTCCAAACAAATGCAGTTGCTTCACAATGCAAAAGATGGGAACGAGGTTTAAAAAGTATGACAGTAGTAGCCAGCCGGTGTACATACCGCGGTGAAATTCTAACAAACAGTTAAACACTGGATAGTCTGTTATGAGTTATAAAACAAATAAAATCACCTACACACTAAAGTTAGTTGTTTGAAACAAGTACGCAGGAGTAGTGTCCATCCAAGCAATTCTTCCTTAAGGGACATTGTATTGCAAGGTGGTTTCCAAGAGGTTGGGAGAAGCGCCCTAGTAAAAAAGGGCTTAGTAGGCTGGAATGCAAACACAGAGAAACAGGATTTTAATTTTCCAATAAACTGTTCTGGAAATGCAAATGCTTCTAAAGTTTTAAACATGTAGTTCCAATCTACAGAATCAAAAGCTTTCTCAATATGTGAGTAAATTACGGCTAATCTCTTGTTCATTCCTTTAGTTAAATATAAGATAGTTACAACCCTTGTTATATTATTGAACATTAATCTGTTGACTATAATCCTGTTTGATCTTTATTAATTTACTATATTGCTTAATCTTGTAGCAAAATGGAAGTAAATATTTTATAGTCTACATTTAATAACGAAATCGGTCTGTATGAGGAAACTCACTTATTATCCTTTCCTTGTTTAAGTTTAGGTGAGATTGCAGAAAATTTCAATGAAGGAGGAATTATTATGTCACTCTGAATTATCCTGAAAATGTTAGTCAGTAATTCTAAAATATTTAATGGAAGCAGACTATATAATTCCATACTTAAATCATCTAACCCTGGAGCTTTACCATTTTTCCCTTTTTGAAATCTTTAATTTTCTATCAAGGTACTTGGCTTATTCAACAGAGATATTTTCGGTCATTAAGTTTATTAATAACATTTTTCTTTAAATAATTGTCAGTTTTGTAATCATCAGGATTATTAGTTTTGTTTTGATTAAGATCCTCGTGGAATTTTTTAAAAATATTAAGCATTCCCTCTATGTCTGATGTAAGCAGATTAGTGTCAGGATTTCAGATATTACTGATTTGTGCCTTTTTGCTTAATGTTTTACTTCTATTAGTTAATCTATGCAGATTTTTTTGACATCGTCATATAATTGTGCAATTTTATTTTATCTAAAGCTATCTCTACTTTATGTGTTAAACCTCTGATAGTGTTATTAATTTTTTAATGACTTCTGTATTTAATATCTTTGTTTAAACCTTGCTTTGTGTATTTCATCTTGTATTTCTAAAAACTCTTCATAGGTTGGTACTAGGCTATCAGCCCTAGGGCCTATACAAGCCTAGCTGTAACAATTCCCTGGATATTTCTTCCCACAATATTTACTTCCCTGGATCCCTGTCTAGCAGGGTGACTGACATGATCCCCAGGGTGAATTTCCTATCTCCCATCCAATTGTCAAGGTTCCTTTTGAAGAGGGCCAAGGAGGCACTATGCTTGACATGTATGGGCAGTCTATTCCAGAGTATGTGGAGTATCTGGATCAGGAACCTCTCCCTCCAGCATGTTTTGTTCATTGTGATGACAAGGTTTAGATCCCTGGAGTTTGTGGCTCTGACGGATTGGGATTACTTTAAGTGGAGCATGTCCAACAGCTCAGGGTTTGACATGTTTTTGTATGTTAAGCAGAAATCGCCTCAGAGTAGATGATATGCCACAGAGTATAGCTGGAGTTTTTTTTAGATGGTCAGTATAGGGCATCTGCTTTAGACCTATGATTCTTTTAGTGAGGTATTTCTGTGGCCTTTCTGGCTGTTGCAGATGTCTTGTGAGGTACATACTAAATGGGGTGTTGTACTCTAATGGGTCTAATGAGGAATGTGTACAGTGGGACAATGACCTCTTTTTTTCTGGATGAAAAGCCCTTAATGATGAGGTGTGCCACATAGACAGATTTCCTGACTGTTGTGGCAATATATTTATCGAAGGTGAGACCACTGTCCACCTGTGTCCCTAAGTCTCTCATCACACTTTTGGTGTTTAGTGTATTGCCACCTATGTGGTAATTCATGGGTACATGGTTTTTCCCAAAGGGGATAACTATACATTTCTTGGCATTAAGCTTGAGCCTATGGCTCTGGCACCAAGCATCTGTTTCTATAAGACCCTTTTGTAGAATATCCACATCATTTGGGGATACAATAATGGCTCCCAATTTGCAGTCATCTGCAAACTTTGTTAGCCAGAGTCCCTTAGTGTTGGCCTGTACTTCAGATGCCAAACAAGAGCGCTCCCAGGTCTGAACCCTGAGGTACTCCACTTGTCACTTGTCTGAAGCTGGATTTGGAGTCGGCTACTTTTACAGTCTGGGATCTGTCAGTAAGCCAGTTGGCAACCCATCGAGTGACGTATGGATTTATGCCCAGCTTAGTAAGTTTAGCTATGATTCCAGAGTGGAGGATGGTGTCGAAAGCCTTGGCAAGGCCCAGATAGGCTGTGTGGACTGCCTTACCCTTGTCCACAGCTCTGGAGATGATTTGAAGAAGTCAATCAGTTTCAGGAGAAAAGATCGGCCCTTCACGAACCTAAACTGGGTGGGGCCCAGTGTTTGAAGGTTGCCTGTGTCTTTGTTTATAAGTTCCATGATAATGCATTCCATGCCCTTGCGGATCAGGCTCGTCACACTGATGGGACGGTAGTTCCCGGGATCCAAGGTGGATCCCCCCTTGTGGAGTGGGATAACTGTACCTGTGCACCACTCAGTGGTCATGGAGCCTGAGGTAGGCTATGATTAAACATGACACTTAGGTGAGGTGCCAATTCATTTTGTAGTTCATGTAGTACACAGCCCAGGATGTCATCTGGTCCCATGGATGCTGTATTCTTAGCTTTGGAGAGTGCGGTTTCTACCTGTGTGGCCATGATTACTGGAATTTGGCAATCTTTTGGTATTGAGATGGGCCCTTTAGGTGGTGAGAGGGGGGTGAAGTTGGCACTAAATCGATCTGCCAGGATGTTGGCAATATCCTTGGGATCAGTATATTTAATGCCATTCTGTTGTGGCTCAGAGCATATCTGAGCATTGCCATTTAGACTCTTGACATAGTTATAGAATGCCTTGTGGTTGTCTTTGGAATCTTTGGCAATTTTATTTTCAAAACTAGCTTTGGAGGATTTTATGAGGGATCTCAGCTTCTTACTGAGGCTGGTAAGGGAGTTTTTCGCATCCTGTGATATTCCTCTTTTCTGCAACAGTTTCATTCTTCTCTGTTGTATAGTCTGTTTATGGCAGGGGACCACCAGATTGGCTTCCTTTCCCACTCTTTCATTTCATTTCAATTCAATATTTACTAAGCATTCTAAGGTGTCCCATAGTATGACTTACTAATATGACTATTATCATTCAAAGATAAAAAAATTCCCAATTTGTTCCTTAAGGTAACACTTAAACTCTTTTAATTTTATTGTATATACCGGGATTGTGGTGCAGTGGTTAGCATTGCCGCCTCACAGCAAGAGGTTCTCCGGTTCGATCCTCGGCTGGGGTGCCTTCTGTGCGGAGTCTGCATGTCCTCCCTGTGGTCGCGTGGGTTTCCTCCGGGTGCTCCGGTTTCCTCCCACATCCCAAAGACATGCTGCAGGTGGATTGGACACTCTAAATTGGCCCTAGGTGTGCGTGTGAGTGTGCCTTCTGTGGAAGGTTGGGCGCCGGGCTGGCAACTCGACACCGTAAAACTCCACTGCCATTCAATGTGCGGACAAGGTGATCCGCTGTGGCGACCCCTAACCGGGAAAAAGCCGAAAGAAGAAGAAGAAGAAGAAGTATATACCGGGATTCTAAAAATCTGAAATTTCCATATATCCATTACTATAGTAATATTTGGTACATTATGATCAAATAAAGGACAAGGAATAGTTTTAAAATAATTCACTTTATAAAGTAAATCTATAGAGGCATACAGCCTATCAGTTCTAGTTTGTGTCCCATATGCATAAGAATAATAAATGAATAACAGTGATTTATGATTTGGTTTTACGAGTAAATCAAATACATTATTATTACTTTTCCATGCATTTAGTTATTTAGCTGATGTCCGCTTTTTAGCTTTTTTCTGTTCACTTGTATCTTCTATACCAGATATGTAGTTAAAATTCCCTGGTAAAAGTAAACTACCCTTCCAATGACGTTCTAGTAAGTTTAAGTGATCTTTAGCCACTCTTGCACCTATTCATGAAATCCAGTAAAAATTAGTTAATGTATGGAGTTTGCCATTATATTTAATCATTACAAATGTGTACATTCCTTTGGGATCACTAGTGGATTCCATGACCTTAGGCATTACAGTAGATTTTCTCCAAAGTATATTAGTTCCTTTCCTTTTTATTAAAAGAAACAGATGATAGCATTTCATAGCCTAAATCATTTAAATATTGTATATTGTTATCTATCAAATGAGTCTCTCAGAAGAATATGCTGTCTCCTCTAATCTTAGATATATCATTAATGATTTCCTTTTGCTGTCATCATTTAATCCATTTACATTAATCGATAATGGATTAAAACTATCCATACTGTGTATTTAAAACGATTTTAAAAGATAATATCTTACATTTATTCACCATATTAATTTAATTATGTATAAATCTCTAATGCATTCCTGCAACACTATCTTAGCATTCTACATTTTTGAATTCTTCCTTTCTACAAACTAAACTACTAAAATTCATAAATAAAAACAAAGACAAGTCTACAACTATAAGTGTATATATTGCTAAAAAAACACAACCTACCATGGATACCAAAGTTCCTTGTTTGCCAATCAAATACACAAACTATCACTCTACCTACAAAACCTAAAAATTTATCAAAAACTAGGCAAAAGCTACTGTGACTTTCAAATAATTAATATATTATATATAGGTCAAAAATAATAAGACTATTCATTTAATTAATATATTTTGCCATATAAAACTATTACCCCGTTACTACATAAAAGTATAATAATCTTCTTCTATTAATCACAAATATTAAATAATCCAACAAATAGCATATTATATACCTATTTATGTAATAGTAGTATAAATTAAATATTCCTAAATTATTTGCTCATTCAACATTATTATAACTAGATCTCTAAATAAGTATAACAGAGTGGTACCTGAAGCAATAATAACGTCTACAAACTTACAGTTGACAGGTAATCTTATCATACTAAACTATACTACAAAAGGGAAATTAATGTGCATATATATTTATCATGCTAAAAGTTTATAGATCTAACAAAAGCTCTGAATTTTTAAAGTACAAATGTCTATATCTCAAATTTGTGTAACGCTCAGCACAACTATCAAAATATTTAAAAATCCTTTAGCTTTTTAAACTGCTTTATAAAAATATATAAATGACTGACGTCAAAGAGGATGTCTTGCTATTTCTATGGAGTCAAAAAATATTTTCAGTGTGTTCAATTCACATTCCATTCTCTCTTCCCGGATTCAAACATATTGAAAAATCTACTTTACCTTCTATCAAAATGGATGTACTGATTCAGCAATAAAATACTCAAATGTCAGCTTTGAGTTATGAAATGAGTTATTTCAAGTAGTCTTAGTGAATTTAATAACATACAACATGAAAAAGCTTCAAAATTCACATGACCAAGCTTCAAATTTCAGCTTTCAGATTATTTTCAAATATTTTTATATTGACAATTCAAATACATGAACACAGACTTGTAAAAACTAAAAATCATGAAGAAGCATTAAGAACTCATCATTCCACATCATTTATTATAGCTAGATTAAGTGCTTTCATCCAAAGTGGTAGGATTCTATCAGAATAATGAGTGCTAGACAACTTAGGTTTTTAAAGTGTTTAAAAACTTCCTAATTCCATAATTGATTTACTTATAATTACATTAGGTAAATACCTTAAAGGTATGTAAAAGAAAAGTGTAAAAATATTCCCTAATACAAAAGTCTAAACACAAGAATAAATGTTTAATAAGAAATGGGCATAAAACATGACTTGTGGTTAAACATATATTGAAAGTGCAAATGCTGTTTTTAATTTTAAAATACTACTTATGGAAACCCAGTGGTGCAGTAGTTAGCATTGTCACCACACAGCAAGAGGTTCTCCCATTCGATTCTCGTCTGGAGCACCTTCTGTGTGGAGTCTGCATGTCCTCCCTGTGGTTGAGTGATGTTAAGGACATGCACGTAGGTACGAGCGTGAATGGGCGTGCCTTCTTTGAAGGTTGGGCGCTGGGCTGGCAACTCGGCACTGTAAAAACCCACTGTCAATCTTGAGTGAACCGGAGTTCTGCTGTGGCGACCCCTAACCAGGAAAAGCCGAAAGGCTTTTACTGAAGAAAACAATTTCATTTAATGCCAGGTAACCAGTGGCATTGGTCCTAAGTTGCCACTTCAATTCCTTGAGTTCTAAAAAGTCATCAGATGGACCCTTTCTCTGCCCTAAATCAACATGGTCAATAATTACAAATGTAAAAGAATAACTGTCATGTTTTGCAATATGCTTAATTATATAATGCTTTCTTCAGGTCTTTCTTTTGAATGCCATAGTAGTATTGATAAATTCTTGCCTGTAAGCTGTGCTTTGCTTTTCCTATGCAAAAACAAGTACAAGTTTGGCATTTAACTAGGTAGATGACACCTTTACTGCCACAATAGTACTTCTTACATAATTTTATTAACCCAAAATTGTTAAGGTGTAAACTATTTTTAAAATGTATCTACATTTGGGAACAGTGACCAAATGTTGTTATCCTGCCATTACGGTAAGGGAGTTTTCTCTTTCAAGTAAAGTTTTCAGGAAAATATCTTTTTTGTATACAATGCATGGGACCTCTCCCACAATTTTGATGTATTCAGAGTCTATTCTAAAAAGGCAACCTTTTTTATGATTGATCGAATATCAAAAAAGTTGCTATGGAAAAATAAAATAAGTGTTTTGCAAAATTGACTTCTTTCTCCATCTTTATTACCCTGAATTGGAATAAGTGCCCCCCCCTTTACTGTACACAATAATTGGTTGAAGTGCCCAGCAGTAGTTTTTATTTGAACTTCTTTAAAAATTTTATTAAGAAAAAAATTCTGGATAACCCCTGTTCTTTAACAAAAGTTTCAATATCTTCCACTCCTCTTGAAATTTGAGTAGTTAGACACCATAGGGGCTAGCTGAACACATTGTCCTTTTAAAAATGATTTATTTTGGTGAATGTAGTAAAGAGTTGGAGTAGGTCAGTTTTTCATAGATCATAGATTTGAACTGCTTGTTCTTTTTAATCCTAGAAATTGTAACATCAAGGTAATTAGCTCAGTTAGTCTGGGAAGTCATGATACATTTTATAAAATCAGTAGTTATATGTATATGTTCAAAAAACTGGTCCAATCTGGCCTCAGTGTCAGTCAAGAAAATTATGATAGCATCCAAAAACTGTCCATAGAGAGAACAACATTTGTTAAATGTGGAAGTAAATATAAAGTTGATCTCTACCTTTTTTTAATTTCTACAACTATTTTGGGTTTCTAATACCATGACAGCAATTTATTGATGACTCAAAAAATCAAACCAGAAGCAGATAAAAATCAGGCAGCAAATGAAATGGGTCAAAAAACAAAAGAAAAAATATAAGATGAATGATCAGATGAAAAGGCAAGAAATGTGGAAAATGCATAAATATAGATGCAAGTATAGAAAACTTCTGGAAGAACCTCATGTTGATCAAGAGTGAATGCATTAATGGTTAAGGAGAGGTGAATTCAAACCAAGAGATGAAATGTTAATACTGGCAGCCCAAGATAGTAGGCTATGTACCTGCTGGTTTACAAAGTCTATTGAACATGTGGGAGAAACAGACAAATGTAAGTTTTGTAAAACCAAATTGGAAACAATCACACATGTCATTGCTGGTTGAGATATACTAATGGCAGAAGGACTTTATACTGAAAATTATACTAATGTGGCAAGACTGTTGAACTGGGGATTGTGCAAATATTACGGTATTGAAGTGGTTGAAAAACACTGGAAACATGACCCACAAAGCATCATAGAAAATGATGAAACCTACATCACATGGGATCATCCATTACCAACAGTTCAAAAGATAGATGCTAGAAACTGGATATAGTGGTCCAAGAAAAGAAGACAAAAATAGCATTGATCATTGAAATCGCCACACCCAGTGACTACAGTGCCCTGCGTACAGAGAGACACAAAGTTGTAAAATATCAGGATTTGCATGCAGAAAAGAGTGCAATTTGGAAAAAAGTTACCCAGATAGTTCCAATAGTAATAGGAGCAACGGGTCTTATAAAGAACAGTCTACAATCATATTTAGAGATGTTACCAATACATGTAACTCCATACAAATCGCAGGAGTCATTGCGGGTGTTTCGAAGAGCACTTTTGGCTCAAATCAAAGAGTGAAACAATACTAATTTCTTGAACTCTAATCGTGCTTTGACTTAGGAATGGGGTCCATTCCAGTCATGGTATTAGAAACCGAAAAGATTTGGAGAAATTAAAAAAAGGGAAAGACCAACTTTGTATTTACTTCCACATTTAAGAAATGTTGGTCTCTCTAAGAACAGTTTTTGGATGATATCATAATTTTCTGTACTCTCACTGAGCTAGATTGGACCATTTTCTAATACATACATAATACTCCTAATTTTCTAAAATTTACCATGGCCTCCCAGACTGACAGGGTTAATTACTTTGATGTTACAATTTCTAGGAATAAAAAGAACAAGCAGTTCAGATCTATGATCTACTGAAAATCCACCTACTCCAATGATTTACTACACTTTCAGAGTTGGCACCCTATTCAACAAAAGAAATCCTTGGTAAAAGGACAATGTGTTCAGCTAGCCAATAGGGTGTCTAACAACTTTAAATTTCAAGATGAGTGGAGGAGATTGAAATGGGCCTACTTCAAAGTATCAAAATAC
The DNA here is from genome assembly GCF_019279795.1 of Protopterus annectens. NCBI lineage: Eukaryota > Metazoa > Chordata > Ceratodontiformes > Protopteridae > Protopterus > Protopterus annectens. Next base: position 82,958,283 of record NC_056749.1, read on the forward strand.
CACATCATTGAAGACCATATTATCGAGAAGACATTACCAAATCCTCAAAACCTTGAACACCCAGAACTGTGAAAACTAACCCCAGGAAGAGAAACACTTGGCCACCAAGACAAGAAAAAAAAAAATAAACAATGCAGCAAGTAAAATCCACCAAAGTGGGGTCTTCACCCCTCACACCCCCTAACTAAATATACCAACTCCAAGATCACATTACTGTGGGGAAAGGACAAGATTCATGACTGTGGCCAAGTGGTTTTCTTCCTGGGATTAGTTTTCGCAGTTCCGGATGTTCAATGTTTTGAGGATTCACTGATGCCATCTCAATAGTATGGTCTTTTATGATGTGGTCTTTTGATACTTTGAAGTAGACACAATGAAACTGATGTTAAAGAGGAGGGGTTATCCATATTTTTTTTAATAACACTTTCAAAGAAGTTCAAATAAAAAGAACTGCTGTGCATTTCACCCCATTATTGGGTGCAGCGAAGGGGGAGACACTTATTCCAATTCAGGGTAATGATGCTGGGGAAAGAAGTCAATTTTGCAAAGCACTTATTTTATTTTATCTTTCAACAGCATTTTTTTTATATTCAATCCATCATACAAAAAATTGAGCCTTTTTAAGATAGACTCTGAATACACCAACATTGTAGGAGAGGTCTCATGCAATGTGTATAAAACAGATATTTGACTGAAAACTTTACTTGAAAGAGAAAAACTCCCTTACCTTTATGGCAGGATGACAAAATGTTGTCACTGCTTCCAATGTAACTGCATTTTGGAAATAGGTAATTTGCACCTTAACAATTTTAGGATGATAAAATTACATAAGACGTACTATTGTGGCAATAAAATAAGATAATAAATAAAAATCAGAAAATAAAAGTTCTGCAATCAGAAAATGAAAGTCGCTTTTTAGTTTTAGAAGCAGTTTTCCATGGCTTCAGCTCACTATTTCTCTTCCGGCATACACTGCATCTCTCCATTTCTTCAGTATTATTAAGGATTTTATTGCTATTAACAAATGTGGATGCCTCCTTCAAAGTGTTTGGTTTCTTCAGAAAAAAATAATTTGATCTTTGCAGGAAACACCAAAGTGGGTTTAATGTTCTTTTAAGTTCCTTGATCAGTGATAAACAGGGTTTTCTCTTTTTAAGAACTCAAAAAAAACTTGAAAGCACACCACCATGAAAAGAGTGATGCAAGCAAATGCTGTGAACTTTTATTTTTCAGATTCTGGTACCTCGGCCTTTCGCCTTCAATGGAACAATTTACCACAACAATTCATTTTCTTATATACCAAACATTATTAGTTAATGCATTCAATTAATTCATTAAATAATCAAATTAAGTATTTAATCTTCACATTTATTTGATTTTCTTAAAGTGCAACCACATAATACGAACCCAAATCATTAAAAAAGAGAAAAGAACAATATATATACATCAGAATATAATGAACTGAAAAGCAGCCACATCTATATATTCAACATAAATTGATAATTCATATGTACAAGTATATACAAAACAATTCTAATTCATATATAAAAAAGTTTATTATTTTAAATGCATTTTGTTTTGTAGTGTATTTATATTATTGTTTTGTATCATAAATGTCCTTACCATAATCCTATAAATTGGGTGCTCATGAAAAAATCCATTTTACCCTATCAAATAACCAAAAACATGAATTTTACAAAATTAAATATTTAAATTTATAGATGTACCACTAGTTAATTCTAGTATTGATTTTAATATTACTGTACTTATTCTTAAAACATACCTTGCTGATTATTACAAAATATGCTACTATCTAAAATTCATTCCCATAGGACTTAATGTATGATAATTCATTATCATCCTATATTCAAGTTTGTTCAATTCCCTTTTAAAGTTACCATTATAAACTTTGGGTTGTTCTAGAACACTAAAAATAAATCCCCCTGTACAACCTTTGTGCACTGATATGAAATGGATAGCCACAGGGTTATCCATATTTTTCCTTTTAATATCTCCAATGTGTTCTAAAATCCAAACCTTGACTTGTCTTTTAGTCTGCCCTATGTACCACAATGTCTTAGGACAATCACATCCAATGACATAAATCACTCCACACGAGTTGCAATTAAATTTCTCTTTGGCAAAATATGGTTTTCCATTAATCTTGCTACCATGTGACCCTATCACATACAGAGCATCTTCCACATCTATGCATGCCAATTGATGTACCGTCCCTACCCCCATAAATTTTTCTATTTAATAATTCTTTGATGTTACTATGCCTGCCATATGAAAAAATTATGTGTTTGGGAAAAAGTTTTCCCACCATAGCATCCTCAGTCACTATGCCCCAAAACTGTCTTATTATTCTTTCCAAAAAAAGAAATCAGAAAACTTGGTTACAAAAAACAATCTTTCTTCTTCTTGCAACCTGTCTCCTTCTGCATAGTGACTCCCTGCTTTATATCTCTGTTTACAAACCTTCTGTCGGGCTCTAGACAGTGTAATCTCAGAATAACCTCTTGACAGTAATCGTTCATGTACTTCACCCGTGAAGATTTCCCTACATTCTTTTTTCAGAGGTATTAAAGAATATTCTTCTGAATTCACCATATGGTAGCGCTTCAAGTAAATGTGTGTGGGGGGGTGCATGCTATCAGCATGTAGAAAATTATTCACAGAAGTGGGTTTTCTGTATGGTCTGTGTTGAATTTTGCCCTGCTCATTTATATAAAACTCTACATCTAAGAAAGCTATGTTATCGTCCATACATTGCCAAACAAATTTCAACCCTTGTGTATTCCCATTAAGATCTTCCATAATATTATCAAACTGTGATTTATCACCCCTACATACAAAAATAACATCATCTATGTAACGTTTGTAGTATACAACATGATTCACAAAAAAAATGACTTTTGGAAAATAAATTGTTTTTCAAATTCACCCATGTATATGACAGTGTACAAAGGAGCAAATGCTGCCCCCATTGCCGTACCTTCAGACTATAAATAAAATGCTTTTTTCCACACAAAATAATTGTAGGTCAAACTAAACTCTAAAAGGGACAGCAAGAAGTTCTTCGTGTCTTGTGATAGTATTTTTTCTCTTTTTAAGATTAGATCTTTTTTTAAGCTAGACATGAACTTAACTACATTTGAACTTGGTGGTGAGTTTTTCTTCATAGAAGGTGCTCTCATGGATCTATGTGCCCTTTCAAATTCAAAATATAAGGCTTCAGGTAGATTTAATGGTTTGTGTAGCCAGATAGTTAACAAGCTATTATATTGTCTCCCTCATACGTTTCAGTTATTTTATCTCAGTCTATTTTCTAAATCATTGAGTTCTTCTATCAACCAGCTATTTTGTTTAAAAGAAATTTTAGTCTGAGACTCACTTTCACTTATTCTTCCTTCATGATCATTTAAAGTTTCATCCATACTGCTGATGTGTATTGTTGTTTCATATGAATTTCTAAAGTTTAACACAAGAATCCTGAGTAACATTTCTTGAGTGACTGAGGTTAAGTCTCTTCTCTGTTAACCAAGCATTTGAAATTCTGACAAAAAATACAGCTTTTGAAAAACCTGAAGCTCTTTTCTCTGATTATTAGTGAATAAAATTAGCTAACAATTATCTCCACATTTTAATGTTTTGATTACATTTTCTGTCAGAGAAAAATTTTCAGTCAGATTTTCACCAGTTGCTGGTGTCAGTTAGCCGTCTTGGTCACACGTTACTTTCTTTTGTCTTTAATTTAAAGGAAATCATTTTCATCTTCTACTAATTTTTCATTCTCCTCTTTGATTCTCAAAGCCTATCACCCATTTCCTTTTTTCCTTTAAATGTCTTCCTCTACACCTCTTTTTCCTATCTGTTACACTTCACTCCATGGAATTCTGTTTTCCTTTTACCCCTTTCCAGGTTATATTTTCATCATTACTAATTTCTGATTTTTGCCATCTGCTCCCCATCCTCTTCTCCTTCATAGTTATTATTCATTTCTTTTTTTAAGTTATCCTATATTCTATTTCCACCTCTTTTCCATTTTTATTTATCCTCATTTTCTCACTATTTTTGTTTCATTAAAATCTTCTTTACAATCCATCCATAAATGCCAGTTTGTTTATAATTATTCCATTCCAGTTCACATCTCTTTGCATCATGGCTTATTTTCCCTCATATATAACATTTCTTTTTATCACAATTATTTACAAAATGTCATTACTTCCCACAAAAATAACATGTTCAACCACACCCTATTTCCTTCAACATGTATAATACTTGGAAAATACACAATTTTTTCTATTTCAATTTTCAGGACAACATTGCAGTCCCATCACGCAGTCCATCAACCCCGATATCATAAATGTCTGAAATGTACATTCGTTATTTACAAATCTTTGTTTTTTTTTTTTTTAATGTCTTTTCAGATTTTTCCACTTCTGTCCAAAATTGCATATGTATTTTCTTTTTGGGGGGGGGGGGTACTACATAATTGTTCTAAGGTTTGCTATTCTGTATTTTTTAATAGTCATAAAGAAAATTTTCCATATCACAAACAGTCTGAAAATGATATCACAAAATATTTTTTTTTATTAAAATAAAAATTCTTCTTGTACGAATATGCCTAAGGGAAGTATTCTAGTATCCCAATACCTTATGTCTATTCAGGTCATTATTTCATTATTTTTTTACTTTGTGTTCAGATCATGAATTTTTTTTTCATGCTGCCATCTCTTTTTTTCTTTTCTTTCTGCTCTCCATAATTGCCTGCAGCTGTCTTGGCATACATTTTTTTTTCTTTTTTGATCACTGTCCCCATTTGAGATCACCACTAAATCTTCCTCCTGTATTTTTCCCCCCTTTGAGATCACCACTAAATCTTCCTCCTGTATTTTTTACTATATCACCGGGTTTGAATGAATATACAAGTATATTACCCATTTTAAAGTTAAGGGCAGCTAAATTGTAATATATACCTGAATGTATTTAATAAATTGTGTCTAGTATAATATATTATTTATATATAAGATTTTAAGTAACGTTTATTTTTATATAACTTTTAACTTTTATGTGTTTTCTAGCTATACAATATTCTATGAATAGTGGAAATTAATTTAATTAAGATTGGTACTAACATGTCCACATTTTTTAGCATATTTTATATTTAGTTGTAATAATGATAAATGGCCACTAGATGACACATAAGCATAGACTACTTTCATCAGTTCATTTTTTAAACAGTAGAAATTCTACATTGTTTTTAATTTTCAATATTTAATTCTTCATGTTTTTAATCAAATGTTGCTTAACAATATTACTGAATTTTTAAGTTTATTAAGTTATTGAATTTTTATACATAAAAATGGTTTTCAACAATAATAAAGACAGTTAGTAATTTGGAAGTTTTTTAAAAACTAATTTGGTAGGAATTTGGAGGGAAATGTTTTTTAATTGATTGATTAAATGTTGTATAAATAGTAGATGAATTAGTTTAACAAAGGACATCTGATGAAGTGTTGTGATATAAACGAAAACGCAGTTGGAAGAATAGCATTCATGCTGTGGCTTTCCCTTCACTGTATGTGGTCTAATTCTTCACTTGGATTGTTTGTGGAATAAAACATCGAATATTCACGCTACTTGGTTTCTATCCATTCCTATACATTTGGATTATTGTTTTTTTTCACCTTGCTTTTTGTGTTCTTGGTTTATTTGGTGGTCGGAATGGAGAACCAAGAAGTCCCTGCAAAATCGTTGCAGGAAGACGTTGGACTGACACGTAAGCTGATTGGTCAGCTTACGGAGCTTATCAACCTGCTTACTCCTGTAGCCTCCACGCTGTTAACAGCACAAGGAAGGAGAGAGACAGTTTCCCCTAAGAGAACCGAATGGTCGGAACTAACGAGGAATAGGAACAACGGTAATGGCGAAATGGAGCTTATGGGCGCGAGAGATGACGCCGGCTGCAGTAGAGAGAGGGCTGGAGGTAGTTTTGACCCTGCCAGTACGCCAAATATATTGAAAGACACTCCCAGCATGGAGGCAAATGGAGCCAGAGATAAGCGAGATAAGAGACCACACCGTGTTACTAATGGGAAAGGTACTGTTAACAATTTACAAGAACTAAATGACTGGTTATTTCATAAATTCGATTTTAAAGACAGTAAAAGTGAACCAAAAGTGCAAAGTGGTAATAGCACTTACAAGGACAATATTAACATACTATACAGATTAATGAACAAGCATAGAAATTTGAATATAGAAAACGCATATTTAACAGAATGTATAGCTAAAGAAATTGTACCTAAGGGGTTAAGAATTTATAAATTCCCCAACAATGTTATTATTGACTCTGTGTTTCATAAAGAACTGTTGGAGATTTTTAACAAATGTGGAATTGAAATGTTAAAATTAATGGTGAGGGAAAACACTAGACTACAAGAGGAATTGTATAAAGAAATAGAAACACTAGACAAGTGTATTAGGAATGACCTACTTTTCTCTATTGAAGAAGAAAGAATTAAGTATTTTAATATCAGAGAAGACATAGATAAGAATATGGATGAGCTAATAAAGAGAAAGATTAAAAAAATGGATCGTGATATATATGAATACCAACATAATTTGAGTTACCCGGCCCCATCCAATAGGAGAAATCAGAAAGATAATGTTCATAAGGAGAATAATAAGTTACCTGGTGAACAAGCTGATGAATGTGATCCATATGATATAGAACATGAGTATGAAGAGGAATTCCCTCCCCTGAGGAGGTCTGAAAGAATTATGAACAAACAGGTTGACAAAGAAAGAAATTTTTATGGGAGGGGGGGGGAGAAGGGGAAGGGGGAAATATTAACGGAAGTTAATAACCCCTTAAAACCCCCATCCCCACCCTGTTCGGAAACCATTGTTCATGAACATAACAAATGGACATACAATAATTTTAATTTCTACAACTATAGCTCATTAACTTTAGAAAAAGACCATTTTAATTTATTTTCTAAAGGTTTAAAATTTATACCATATATTAGAGGGAACATTACTAAGTCCTTAATGGATATTAAAGTGTTTTTAAAAAAAATAAATTTACACTTTATGTTTTCTAACCCTATAAATAAGGCAGACACCGTGTTAAGAAGAAAATCCATTTATAACCCCCCGATGCACCCCCAGTTAAAATGTTTTGAGAAATTGATAGAGAAAGAAATCAGAAAGGAAGAAATAAATACTATAAAATACCCAAATAACATGGGGAAAAATGAGAAGAGATTGTTGTATGAAATGAAAAATGACTCTAATTTAAGAATCATGAAGCCGGATAAAGGGGGAGGTGTGGTTATAATGGATAAGGTAGAATATGACAGTAGAATGTATAAGATTTTATGGGATGATACTAAATATGAAATAGTATCCAAAAATGAAATAAATATTGCATATAATAGAATAGACATTAATTTGAACGATATGCTGTATGAAGGGTCTATTAATCAAGATACGTATAATTTTTTAAAGGTAGAAAAACCAAAAATCCCTCTAATATTTGGTATACCTAAAACTCACAAAAATGAAATAGATCCACCTTTAAGACCCATTGTTTCGGCAGACAGCTCTAAAACACATACTTTAGCCAAGTTCGTTGACAATAAGACCAAAAAATTATGGGTAGAAAGGCAACAAATTTTGAAAGATTCATGGGATCTATTGAAAGTTATTTCTGATATAGCTGATATTGACAATATTATTTTTGTTACTATAGATGTAATGGATCTATTTTCCTCTATTCCCTATAAAGAGGGCATGGAGTTCTATGAGGAAATCATATATGAAGACAACAGCTTGACAAACAATGATAAACAGGCATCTGTCTGGTTAATGGATATGGTGCTGCAAAATAATTTTTTGTTCTTTAATGGCGAATTCTATAAACAAATACAAGGTGTGGCTATGGGTGCGGCGTGTGCCCCCACTTTTGCTAATTTGGTAATGGCAAAGTGGGAGGAAACATATGTGTTGGAAAGTGCATTTAGTACATGTTGGGTCCTATACCGCAGGTTTCTTGATGATATAGTCCTTTTCTGGACAGGAAGTGGAGAGAAATTACATTAAATTTTAGAATATTTGAATCATACTACGAACTTCCTGAAATTTACTTGGACAGTTTCTGATACCTCTTTAAACTACTTGGATGTGGAAATTTATTAGAAAGGTAGTACTTTAGAAACCAAAGTATATAGGAAACCCACTTATTGTAATACTTATTTGCACTATAACAGTGCACACCCTACGCATTGTAAAAGGAACATTATTAAAGGCCAGTTTGTGAGGGGTAGCAGGATGACCAGTAACGAAGAAGACTTTATGAGAGAATGTGATATACTAGAGAGTATGTTTAGAGATCGAGGCTACCCAGAAAAACTTGTTAAAGAAATCAGACAAGAAGTTGAAAAGTGTAGAGGAACTAGATTCGCACCTATAGTGAGAGGAGTGGAAATAGGAAGCATTCCTAATACAAGCAAGACTATAGATAAAGAACAAGAAAATTACAATCTAGCCCTAACCTTAGAATATAATGGTGTTAATAATAATATAAAACAAATTTTTCACAGAGAATGGAATAGGTTCATTAATTTAACTGACATAAAGAAAGCAGAAAACATTCCGGCAAAAGTAGTATACAAAAATGCACATAGCCTAAGAAATATCTTGGAAAACAAAAAATCTAATAATTTGAATGACAAAAAGAAAAAAGGTACATATAAGTGTGGCAGATGTGCACAATGCCCATATGTATTAAATGGGAATAGTATAAATATAATGAGCAGGAATAGAATCATAACAAATGAAGAGTATTATTACAATTGTGATTCTATGGGCTTAATATACTTAGCTGTTTGTAAAATTTGTTATTCATTCTATATAGGGAAAACAGAAAGGAAACTTAAAAGGAGAATTTATGAACATCTCAATGATATTAAAAATTGTAAGGAGACTAATTCCCTTTATAGACATACTAAGGAATGCCCGGAAGCCAGTTTTGTATTCACAGTTATCGAACATACTGAAAAAGATATAAGAGGTGGGCTTTGGGAGGAGAAGATATAATATAGGGAGCTCTGGTGGCAAATCACACTAGAGTCCTATAACCCACCGGGTTTGAATGAATATACAAGTATATTACCCATTTTAAAGTTAAGGGCAGCTAAATTGTAACATATACCTGAATGTATTTAATAACTTGTGTCTAGTGTAATATATTATTTATATTTAAGATTTTAAGTAATGTTTATTTTTATATAACTTTTAACTCTTAGGTGTTTTTTAGCTATATAATAATTATGAATAGTAGAAATTAATTTAATTAAGATTGGTACTAACATGTCCACATTTTTTAGCATATTTTATATTTAGTTGTAATAATGATAAATGGCCACTAGATGACACATAAGCATAGACTACTTTCATCAGTTCATTTTTTAAACAGTAGAAATTCTACATTGTTTTTAATTTTCAATATTTAATTCTTCATGTTTTTTAATCAAATGTTGCTTAACAATATTACTGAATTTTTTAAGTTTATTAAGTTATTGAATTTTTATACATAAAAATGGTTTTCAACAATAATAAAGACAGTTAGTAATTTGGAAGTTTTTAAAAACTAATTTGGTAGGAATTTGGAGGGAAATGTTTTTAATTGATTAATTAAATGGTGTATAAATAGTAGATGAATTAGTTTAACAAAGAACATCTGATGAAGTGCTGTGATATAAACGAAAACGCAGTTGGAAGAATAGCGTTCATGCTGTGGCTTTCCCTTTACTGTATGTGGTCTAATTCTTCACTTGGATTGTTTGTGGAATCAAACATCGAATATTCACGCTACTTGGTTTTTATCCATTCCTATACATTTGGATTATTTTTTACTATATCACACCCTGTCACACACATATAGTGCATACCTTTACATCTCACATTTATACAAATTGTAGGTATTACGGCAAAGTCACAACTCTTAGACACATAGTGCATACCCTTACATCTCACACTTATATGAATTGTAGTTACAACAAAATCAGTGTTGTCAGACACATACAGTGCTTACCCTTACATCTCATACTTCTATAAATTGTAGTTACAGCAAAGTCACTGCTGTCAGACAGATACATGGCATAAAAGTCACTGCTGCTGGACCCTTACATCTCCCACTTACATTAATTGTAGTTATACCAAAGTCACAGCTGTTTGACACATACAGTGCTTACCCTTACATCTTGCACTTATATAAATAGCAGTTACAGCAATGTCATGCCTGTCAGATGCATACAGTGCGTACCCTTACATCTCACACTTATATACATTGTAGTTACAGCAAACTCATTCATGTCAGACACATACATTGCTTAGCCTTACATCTCACAATCAAATAAATTATAGCAACAGCAAAGTCACTGCTGTCAGACACATACAGTGAATACCCTTACATCTCACATTTATATAAATTGTAGTTAGAGTGTACACCCTTACATCTCACACTTATCTAAATTGTAGTTAAACCAAAGTCACAGCTGGCAGTCACACACAGTGTGTACCCTTACATCTCACACTTATACAAATTGTAGTTACAGTAAAGTCAGGGCTGTAAAACACAGAGTGTATACCCTTAAATCATACACATATAATTTGTAGTTACAGGAAATTCAGTTCTGTCATTCATATACATTTTGTACCCTTATATCTCACACTTACATAAATTGTAGTTACAGAAATGTCACTGCTGTCAGACACATACAGTGCATGCCCTTATATCTCACACTTACATAAATTGTAGTTACAGAAATGTCATTGCTGTCAGACACATACAGTGCATGCCCTTATATCTCACACTTACATAAATTGTAGTTACAGAAAGGTCACTGCTGTCAGACACATACAGTGCATGCCCTTATATCTCACACTTACATAAATTGTAGTTACAGAAAGGTCATTGCTGTCAGACACATACAGTGCATGCCCTTATATCTCACACTTACATAAATTGTAGTTACAGAAATGTCACTGCTGTCAGACACATACAGTGCATGCCCTTATATCTCACACTTACATAAATTGTAGTTACAGAAAGGTCATTGCTGTCAGACACATACAGTGCATGCCCTTATATCTCACACTTACATAAATTGAAGTTACAGAAAGGTCATTGCTGTCAGACACATACAGTGCATGCCCTTATATCTCACACTTACATAAATTGTAGTTACAGAAATGTCATTGCTGTCAGACACATACAGTGCATGCCCTTATATCTCACACTTACATAAATTGTAGTTACAGAAAGGTCATTGCTGTCAGACACATACAGTGCATGCCCTTATATCTCACACTTACATAAATTGTAGTTACAGAAAGGTCATTGCTGTCAGACACATACAGTGCATGCCCTTATATCTCACACTTACATAAATTGTAGTTACAGAAATGTCATTGCTGTCAGACACATACAGTGCATGCCCTTATATCTCACACTTACATAAATTGTAGTTACAGAAAGGTCATTGCTGTCAGACACATACAGTGCATGCCCTTATATCTCACACTTACATAAATTATAGTTACAGAAATGTCATTGCTGTCAGACACATACAGTGCATGCCCTTATATCTCACACTTACATAAATTGTAGTTACAGAAATGTCATTGCTGTCAGACACATACAGTGCATGCCCTTATATCTCACACTTACATAAATTGTAGTTACAGAAATGTCATTGCTGTCAGACACATACAGTGCATGCCCTTATATCTCACACTTATATAAATTGTAGTTACAGAAATGTCATTGCTGTCAGACACATACAGTGCATGCCCTTATATCTCACACTTACATAAATTGTAGTTACAGAAATGTCATTGCTGTCAGACACATACAGTGCATGCCCTTATATCTCACACTTACATAAATTGTAGTTACAGAAATGTCATTGCTGTCAGACACATACAGTGCATGCCCTTATATCTCACACTTACATAAATTGTAGTTACAGAAATGTCATTGCTGTCAGACACATACAGTGCATGCCCTTATATCTCACACTTACATAAATTGTAGTTACAGAAATGTCACTGCTGTCAGACACATACAGTGCATGCCCTTATATCTCACACTTACATAAATTGTAGTTACAGAAATGTCATTGCTGTCAGACACATACAGTGCATGCCCTTATATCTCACACTTACATAAATTGTAGTTACAGAAAGGTCATTGCTGTCAGACACATACAGTGCATGCCCTTATATCTCACACTTACATAAATTGAAGTTACAGAAAGGTCATTGCTGTCAGACACATACAGTGCATGCCCTTATATCTCACACTTACATAAATTGTAGTTACAGAAATGTCATTGCTGTCAGACACATACAGTGCATGCCCTTATATCTCACACTTACATAAATTGTAGTTACAGAAATGTCATTGCTGTCAGACACATACAGTGCATGCCCTTATATCTCACACTTACATAAATTGTAGTTCCTGCAAAATCACGGTTGTCTGCCAAATACAGTATGTACCCTCACATCTCAAATGTATATAAATTGTAGTTATGGCAAAGGCCCTGCTGTTAGACACATACTGCCAAATACAGTATGTACCCTTACATCTCAAATGTATATAAATTGTAGTTATGGCAAAGGCCCTGCTGTTAGACACATACTGCCAAATACAGTATGTACCCTTACATCTCAAATGTATATAAATTGTAGTTATGGCAAAGGCCCTGCTGTTAGACACATACTGCCAAATACAGTATGTACCCTTACATCTCAAATGTATATAAATTGTAGTTATGGCAAAGTCCCTGCTGTTAGACACATACTGCCAAATACAGTATGTACCCTTACATCTCAAATGTATATAAATTGTAGTTATGGCAAAGGCCCTGCTGTTAGACACATACTGCCAAATACAGTGTGTACCCTTACATCTCAAATGTATATAAATTGTAGTTATGGCAAAGGCCCTGCTGTTAGACACATACTGCCAAATACAGTATGTACCCTTACATCTCAAATGTATATAAATTGTAGTTATGGCAAAGGCCCTGCTGTTAGACACATACTGCCAAATACAGTATGTACCCTCACATCTCAAATGTATATAAATTGTAGTTATGGCAAAGGCCCTGCTGTTAGACACATACTGCCAAATACAGTATGTACCCTCACATCTCAAATGTATATAAATTGTAGTTATGGCAAAGTCCCTGCTGTTAGACACATACTGCCAAATACAGTATGTACCCTTACATCTCAAATGTATATAAATTGTAGTTATAGCAAAGTCCCTGCTGTTAGACACATACTGCCAAATACAGTATGTACCCTCACATCTCAAATGTATAAAAATTGTAGTTATGGCAAAGTCCCTGCTGTTAGACACATACTGCCAAATACAGTATGTACCCTTACATCTCAAATGTATATAAATTGTAGTTATGGCAAAGTCCCTGCTGTTAGACACATACTGCCAAATACAGTATGTACCCTTACATCTCAAATGTATATAAATTGTAGTTATGGCAAAGGCCCTGCTGTTAGACACATACTGCCAAATACAGTGTGTACCCTTACATCTCAAATGTATATAAATTGTAGTTATGGCAAAGGCCCTGCTGTTAGACACATACTGCCAAATACAGTATGTACCCTTACATCTCAAATGTATATAAATTGTAGTTATGGCAAAGGCCCTGCTGTTAGATACATACTGCCAAATACAGTATGTACCCTTACATCTCAAATGTATATAAATTGTAGTTATGGCAAAGGCCCTGCTGTTAGACACATACTGCCAAATACAGTATGTACCCTTACATCTCAAATGTATATAAACTGTAGTTATGGCAAAGTCCCTGCTGTTAGACACATACTGCCAAATACAGTATGTACCCTTACATCTCAAATGTATATAAATTGTAGTTATGCCAAAGTCCCTGCTGTTAGACACATACAGAACATACCTTTACATGTCTGGAAATAGACTGATCTACAGTTACTTCTGCAGTGCTTTCCACTCTTAATATAGAAACTAAGTACATCCTAATAGTTTCTGATAATTAATAGACTGTAGTACTGCCCTTCCACAGCTTGCAGCTGCTTGCAAATCACTGTACCTCTCCTAACTCTACTCGCTCTTCTATCCATCCTGATCTCTCCTGCACCCCACACCCTATAGCTTTTTCTCTGCTGCTGTCCCCCTGGCTATCTCTATGCTCACTCTCTCTGCCTAGCCTTCCTTCAACACATAACATTATCTCCATATACTAGTTTATTTCTGTACTCTGCTTAGCTATCTCTTTTTCCCTGAGCAGTACCTGAATGACTCCCTATTTGTTTTCTTCTTTTCCCCTCTTCTAGTGTTCTTGGTCCCAATACTTAACTACTTTGCTGATTGTTTTTCACTGAACCACAGTATCTACTACTGGGTGCATTTTATCTAGTGGGTCTACACTGCTTACATGCAGTGACTCACTTGCCCTGTAGTTATTTTTGCTTGCTTCCTTCCTGCTCACTCCCCTTTCATGGTCTATCCTCTATCTGTATTCTTGCTAAATCTCCTCTCTGGTTCCTACTTCCCTATTTTACTTTTGCCATCTTACCCATAATGCCTCATGGCATTTAAGACTTCTCCCTTTCCCCTGCATGTGTACACAGACCCGGTGATGTGCAGCGGTTCAACTCTGTATGCTTGTTTGAGACTTTTGCAGTTACTTCCAGATTTCACTGCTGCTTATTAAATGTAACAGATTCTTATTCAGTGCATAATATGTGATAACATTACTTATTTCACACTTGAACAAGTTTGCTAACTCTGCAGAATGTGTATGTGGATGTCCAGATGAATTTCCTTTGTGAAATGAACTACATACAGCTCTGGATAGCCTTGCTTTTCCCCCAGCTTATTGTCTGAATAAGGCTTCCACTGTGAATACTTTTCATTCAATATTTTTGTTATTGCTTTACATTTTTTCAAACTGCTAGTTCACTTCTAGCCTGCCTAGTGTAATCCTATCTGTGTTGTCTACCTCTGCCTTTTTATTGCTATATTTTACTTTGCTGATGCAATTATCACATAATTTATCTACAACAGCATTCCAGAGGGTCATTTTAACTATGATTATTGTTTGCTATGGAGTTCAGATCCCGTCACCATATTATTTTGGTTTATTACTTGACATTATTGCCTGTAATGTTGAGCAAATGCTGTTATATTTACCATAAATTGATTATACTGCCTTTTAATGCTAGTGAGACATTATCTTCTTGCATATTGTGTATATCGAATGTTTAATATCTGCATAAGTCGATCATATTGTTGTTATGGATTCCCCTTGTATTCCAAGGCTATTTTTCACCTGTATGTTAATGTCACTGTTGTTTTAATGTCTCTATTCACCACATTTCTTCCCCAGCATACATACTTACACTCCTTTCTTCATAATTCAGAGGCCCCCCCTGCACCATAGAATTATAGTCATCTGTTACACACAACTAACAGAACCAAACTCTTTCACTCATTTCCTACACTCTCACAGATGCCCCCCCCCCCACACACACACACACACATGCACTTTTCCAGCTATCTCACATTTTGGTAGTCTTCCTGTACCCTAATCTCTCTCCTCACTCTCTCTCTTTTTCAGGTTAACAATATCCGCAACAAAAAGCCTACAGTTTTACCTTGCCTGGAGATAGACTGACCTACAATTCCTTTGGCAGTGATTTCCATCCTTAATCTAGAAACTAAGAACATCCTAATAGTTTCTGATAATTAATAGACTGTAGTACTGCCCTTCCACAGCTTGCAGCTACTTGCACATTACTGTACTGCTCCTAACTCTACTCACTCTGCTATCCCCACCCTTCTTTCCCCTGCACCCCACACCCTATAGCTTTTTCTCTACTGCTGTCCCCCTGGCAATCTCTATGCTCACTCTTTCTGCCTAATCTTCCTTCTCCACCTAAAATTATCTACATACACTAGTTTTTTTCTGTACTCTGCTTAGATATATATTTTTCCCTGAGCAATACCTGAACAAATTCCTAATTGATTTCTTCTTTTCCACTTTTTTTCTCTCACTGTTCTTGGTCACCATATATACCTACATTGCTGATTGTTTTTCACTGGACCCACAGTATCTACTACTAGGTGTAGCACCGCTCCATTCGGCCTTGCTCCGCTTGGGCTCACATCGCTCACCTACCCTACCCCCATTCCTACCCACCCCCACTTCTATTACACTTATTTCATCTGGAATCACCCCTTTCTTCTAGCACAACAAATCACCATCCACTTCCCTCCCACCCACCTCTTCCTATCAAACACTGTCACACCTACTAACATCACTTACCCTTTTCAACCATCCCCCTCTATCCCACCTTGCAATTACACTGTACTCACCTCACAAAGTACCACTTGTATATTTCCATCCTACATCTTGTCCTTCTCTCAGTCTCAACTTCCTATCACAATACTCTCTCCCCACAATATAGACATTCTTCCACCACAACCACCCATTACAAGTGCAGTACCTCTCACTATTTCATCATCTCCCCATCTCTCCTTAACCTCTCCAATGTCTGTTTTCACAAATTTACCTTACTAAGGTACATTCTTCACTCCAGCAAACCCAGACATAAACCTTACAACTGTTACAAACTGGTGAGCCTGTTTAACTCTAGTTCCTTAATTCTCTCCAGGGCCATCTACCCCAACCCTGGTCCCCCTACTCTACCCCACAAATTCTCACTCCATACCCCACCCCTCCTCATCCTCCCCCCTTCAACCATACCCTCCCCACCACCCTAATACTCACATCTCCCCTCCTAACAAAACTAACCATCTACTCCCTAAATATCCAAAGCCTTGTTAATGAAGTTACTGAACTCCACACTTGGATAGCCCATACCTCCCCTCACATTGTAACTGTATCCGAAACCTGTCTCAAACCCCATATTACAGTTTCCACCCTCATGAGCTACTTCTTCTGAACTGCCAACATCAACTCACACAAGAAATTTGTCATAGGCTCCATATATATATATATATATATATATATATATATATATATATATATATATATACACCTCCAGGTAATAATATTCCAACCCACAAACTAATCCTGCCCTGGATGTACCACAACATACTCTATGAAACTATCATTTTTGGAGATGTCAAAATTGACTGGTCTAACCTTGTATCTGACTCTTCACAACTTAGTATCAACCTACACGGATTCCACCAGCATGTCACATCCCCCACCTGTATGCACAAAACCTCTCCCTCCAATCCTATGCTTGATTGGCTCCTCACTAACACTCCTAATCTCTACCACAACCATTGTACCTTACCTGACACCTTAAGTGACCATCTTCCTACCTTCATCCTAAGACACTCCCCAATCATCCAAACCACACTCTTACAGAGACAGCCATAATATTTCAAACTTTAACCCCAACATATTTAATTCTACATTATTTAATATTGACTGGTCCTCCTTCCAGCAGCTCCCTCTCAATGAAGCCGTACTAACATTTAACTATATATTCTTTTAAACTCTAAACTCCCTTGCCCCTACCAGAAGAATTAGAGTCAAACGCAATTATGCCCTCTGGCTATCTAAAGAAACTTGAGCTCTTATGTACAAAAGAGATAGTGTCTGGAAACTCTGAGCTAAAACTAAAACTCCTTCCTTGCTCCAAACCTGCACAAAGAACTCAGGAACCTTGCTAAGAAACAAATCAACAAAGATAAAAAAAATCCGACTACAATTCTCCTTAAATCAACTGTAAATCCAGCCCATGAAAATTCTGGTCCACCTTTAACAAAATACTCCTTCCTGGTAGCCCTTCCACTCCCTCCCCTTTCCCCAACAACACTCCGCTAGAAAATGCCACCCTTCTCAACAATTACTTCATCAATACCGACATTCTTCTCAACAATTACTTCATCGATACTGACACCCTTCTCAACAATTACTTCATTGATACTGACACCCTTCTCAACAATTACTTCATTGATATGGACACCCTTCTCAACAATTACTTCATTGATACTGACACCCTTCTCAACAATTACTTCATTGATACTATCCAAAAACTTACTCGCACAAACTACAACTGTTATCCCTCTCCCACCTCTTCCAACCCACACAACAAAAACTTTTTTCTCCCTTAAACCCATTTCCACTGCTTACATAAAATCACTCCTTCTTAAGCTCAAGCCCTGCTCTCCCTCCACAGATAACCTTCCTGCTGTCTTCATCAAACTAGAAGCTGAATCCATAGCTTACTCGATATCCCTGGTAAGCAATAGATCTATTCAAGAAGCCACAGTACCAGACATCTGAAATCCTTCTTTTCCATCCCTTTACATAAAGGTGGGAATTATACTGACCCATCTAACTTTAGACCCATAGCCATACCTTCCCCTCTGTCCCTCTAAAATCCCAGCTGCTCAACTTTCCCCTTCAGGAAAACCTTCTAACACCCACTCACCATGCCTTCTGGCCAAATCACAGCACTTCCACTGCATTCTTATCTTTTACACACACTGCAGCTGAAGCCAGAGACAATAATCAGCTTGTATCCTATCTTTTCCTCGACCTCTCCAAAGGTTTTGATGCTGTTTCTCACTCTATACTCTTACCATAACTTGCTGATCTCAACATCATGTGTCCCTCTTTTGGTTGGTTCACCAGTTACCTCACCAGTAGGGAACAATCTGTCAGGTGTCTCTTCCTGCTCCTCCTTTCTACCCTTCACATCTGGAGTACCTCAGGGTTCTATCCTGGGCCCCCTTCTTTCAATATTTTCACCAATGATCTCCATATCTCTTATAAACAATCCTCCCTTTTTCAATATGCGGATGATTCTCCACTTCTAACAATAGCTCTGACCTCCATACTCTCACCCAGGCCTCTTTACTATCCATTGAAAAGTCTCTCTCTCTGATAGTCATCTCACCTTAAATCCCAAAAAATTAAACACTTACTATTTCTCCCACATTCTCTGTCTCTCAACACAAATCAACCTTTCTCATCACATCCTCTGACACAACCATCATTAAACCGGACCCCCACATTAAGTTTGTAGGTACCATCATAGACGATGAACTTAAATTTAACTTGCATATTCTCCACAATATTAAAAAAACACCAAAAACATTGTCTACTATGTCAAAATCAAAAATGTCTTACCTCTAACTCTAGACTCGCCCTGGCTCAGGCTCTCCCCTCCATTCTCTATGCTGCTCCTATCCTTACAAACTTGCAATGTACAGTCTTGACTAAACTCCAGCAAACATATCACAAAATTGCTAGATTTGTCACTAACACACCACACAACTCTCACCACTGCCTTGCACTGAGCTCTCCAATGGCTGGATCTCCCCCAACAACTCCTACTATTTCAATTTCAGATCACACACTCAATACTTTATAAACCATATTTCTACCCTTCTCTCTCCCCCTTGTTTCTCACTACACCCCCCACTCACCCCTTCATACTTTCAATCAGCAACTCCTCAACATTTATAAACCTAACAAAAACATTGGAAAATTATTGTACAAATGTTCTGTAGCCCAAGCCTGGAATAAAGTCTCCCTAGCCATGAGATCCATCCCCACCCTAGTCACTTCAAAAAGGAACTTAGACTACTCCTATATAACTCAAATTCCTGCTCGTGTCATGACCCTACCTAATTCTTCTCTCACTAACACACTACCACTGATTTATTACAGTCACCTCACTCCATCATTTCCTGTTCTTCCTTCTTAACAGACAGTTTTATTACTCATTAGACCCAAATGCTTAACCACTACATCACATGTAAATATGCATACAGATCATTACTACTTTAAATGTTTTCTCTCTACTGGTATTATAGCTGCATATTGATTTTTTGATTTGCTTTAAGTATTATACTTTCTATTTATTTGCTTTGTGTACTTCCTAAGACTTCTATGACTTGTGCTGTACTTATAAATATGCCCGAAATAGTAAAAAATTGTCTTCTCTGTACATGTATTATAGCTGCATATTGATTTTTTTTCCTATTTGCCTTATATACTATAGTTTCCATTTGCTATTTGCTGCTTTAGACCATAACACCTGTAAGTTTGTGTTGTATTCCAAATATGCTTATCAAACTGTATTTCTATGTATTGGAGCTTTTCTCCTTGGGTCTCCACTGAAAATGGGCCACTGGCTCAACTGGACTAACCCGGTTAACAAATGTCAAATAAATAAATAAATCTCATACTTATATAAACTGTAGTTACCCCAAACTCACTGCTGTCAGAAACAGAGTGCATACCCTTACATCTCACACTTATATAAATTGTAGTTATAGCAAAGTCATAGCTGTCAGACACACACAGTCCATACTCTCACATCTCACACTTATATAAACTCTAGTTATATCAAAGTCACTGCTGTCAGATGCACACAGTGCATACCCTTACATCTCACACTTATATAAATTGTAGTTATACCAAAGTCACTGCTGTCAGATGCACACAGTGCACACCCTTACATCTCACACTTGTATAAATTTTAGTTCCAGCAAAACCAAAGTTGTCTGCCAAACACAGTACGTATCCTTACATCTCAAACATATATAAATTGTAGTTACAGCAAAGTGACTGCTGTCAGACAGATACACCGCATACCCTTGCAAGTCACACTTATAAAAACTGTAGTTACACCAAAGTGACTGCTGTCAGATACACATAGTGAGTACCCTTCCATCTCACACTTATATAAGCTGTAGTGACATGAAAGTCACTGCTGTCAGACACCTACTCTTACCCTTAACGTACCCTTACATCTCCCACTTATATAAATTGTAGTTACAGCAAAGTCATGGCTGTCAGACACATATAGTGCATTTAAGTTAAACGTTTGTGTGTTTTATATATTAAAGAATTGTTTTTCATTATTTGGTTGTGGACTGCTGTTTCTCCTTCTTGGGTGCTATTTTGGACTTTGGTTACTGGTATTTGTATTTTGGCACCTTTTCCATTTCATTTTTGGTTTTAAAAGTTTTAAACTATATGGAAGGAGATTGCAGTATTTTGCCTATAGAAAAAGGCAGGCATGATGAAATCAGGAAGACAAGGAAGCTGATTGGTCAGCTTTCTCAGTTGATTGACTTGCTGACCCCGCTTAGCCAATCAATGGTGGAGGTTTCATCTAGACGTCAAAATGGGCAGATTCAGGAAGCAGCTAATGGATTACACTCTAAAAGAAGTGAAATGAATGGAACAGGTGGTGGTTTTGCTAACCAACAGGCATTTTTTAATAGGAACAACCTTCTAGCAATGGAAAATGAATTTGACCAGACACCGGGGCTTTTAAAAGGGATACAAGAAGATTTGAGGAATGGAACTCAGGAATCTGAAATCCCACTTGGTCAACAAACTCGTAGAACTGAACTGAAAGACTAGTTGCTTGTGAAATTTACACCTAAATTCAGAGACAATGCTGAAAAAATAAAAACTGTGACTGACTCTTATAGTAAATATCTTACAGTAGCAAGCTAAACAAACTGTCTGAACTTATGCTTAGGTTTAGAACTTTAGATATTGAAAATGTATACTTAAAGCAGTGTTTGTTTGAAGGTATTGTGCCAAAAGGCTTACTTGTGTGCAAGTATCCCAATAATGTGCGACCAGGGAGTATTTATCATAAAGAATTTTTAGAAGTGTTTTTAATAAATGTGGACTAGATATAGTTAAGGCAATTATAAATAAAATGAGATGCTTAAAAAACTATCGCAGAAGAAAACTGAAGAACTGAATGAGCACAGTAAAAAATGACTTAGTGTTTGCTACTGCCTCAGAAATATTTTAAAAGATATCGATGACAAATGTGGAACTAATTAACAGGAAACTAAGAAAATTAGAAAAGGATGTGTATGAACACAGAGAAAACATAGGTTACCCCAAACCAAAAGATTTTAAAAGGTACGATGAAAACAATACGGTGAATAGTGACAGAAATAAAGAATATGACTCTAGGAGAGAAGGACAAGGTAGGGAAAATATGGGAGATTTAGATGATTTCTCAGAATTCCCACCCCTTCGAAGATCAGAAAGGCTGAAAAATAAAACACCTCCCCAATACCAGCAACATTTTCACTGGAGGGGGGAAGGGGGAGAGGGAGATATTAATATGTGATTGTGATTGTAGGGTACAACCCCTACCTATGCAGACAACTTGGATGAAGCTTCAAAAACAACTATTAAAAATAACTTTACATATACTAGGAATGACTTGAATATTTTAGTAATATTGTACTGTTTGATGGGCATGTCAGCCTCTTGTCAAAAGGCTTGAAATTTATTCCCCAGAAAAAGGGAGATTTAGCAAAAATCTTCTTAGACTTAAAGATGTTTGTAAGATAAATTAATATGGGGTTAGTTTTGCCTCCACAAAGCAGGGGAAATGAAAATAATGTGAGAAGGAAGAGTACTTACAACCCCCCTTTACACTTGCAACTGAAGCATTTTGAAGGTGTAGTGGAGAAGGAAATCAGAAAAGCGTTCTCCAAAGTTCGTTGTTGTCATTTGTCTTTCGGCTTTTCTGTTAAGGGGTTGCCACAGCGAAACTCCGGTCTGCTCCAAAGTTAGTATAGACCCAATTTGAATTCTGAAACAAAAACAATTTTGACTGAGTAAAAAATAATAAGGACATCAGGGTTATGAAATCCAATAAAGGTGGGGGGATAGTTATAATGGATGTACGAAGGAAAAATGAATAATATTACAGATGACACTAATAAATGTACTAGTACATCTAGGAATGAGATTAATATTTTATACAGGATAACTGACCTGGCTTTAAATGACATGTTACTAGAGGACCTGACTGAACAAAATGCCTATCATTTTCCGATTAATGAAAAACCAAGAATACCCACAATCTTTGGAATCCCTAAGGTTCATAAAGATGAACTAGACTCCCACCCCAAGACCAATAGTTGTGGCCAAAGGGTCAAAAACATCTTTGGCAAAGTATATTGATTTGAAATTAAAGAAACTATGGCTTAAGAAAAAAAAAATATTTGGAGAGATTCTTGAGATTTTTTAAGGGAAATCAAACAAGAGTTATCCAATGATAATATTGCATTTGTTACAATAGATATAGTTGACTTATTCACAAGCATCACTCATACTGAAGGTATGCAACTATTAGAGGGAGTGATATTTGAGGATGGTGGACTTGCCTACAATGAACAATTAGTCTGCCTAAACTTAATGGAACTGGTTTCAAAGTGCAATTATATTTACTTTAAAGGGGAATTTTTTTCAACAAATTCAGGGTGTTGTGATGGCTGCTGCCTGTGCCCCTACTTATCTATTTTTATTTTACATTTATTAACTGGGATAGTCCAACTGGACACAGGTCCATTTTCGGCGAAGGCCCAGGGAGAAAAGCTCCACATGTGGATAGCTATATAAGAGTTAAACAGTAGCAGTTTTATACAGTCACATATAGATACCAGTACAGAATTATAGTATTATATGCATACTTGGAATACATACATACTTAAACTTAACATTGGAGTTTTCTTGTTTGAACTTGGACATTTTTAGTGGTACAAGGCTGAAAAAGGTAGCATGTCATTCAGTAGTACAATACATATGAGAATGAGACTAAGTCTGAAACACTGACTATTTTACAGAGAGCCAGGTAGTGAAGAGAGATTCAGTAGTACGATACATATGAGAATGAGACCAAGTGTGAAACACTGACTATTTTACAGAGAGCCAGGTAGTGAAGAGAGATTCAGTAGTATGATACATATGAGAATGAGACTAAGTCTGAAACACTGACTATTTTACAGACAGCCAGGTAGTGAAGAGAGATTCAGTAGTACAATACATATGAGACCGAGACCAAGTCTGAAACACTGACTATTTTACAGACAGCCAGGTAGTGAAGAGAGATTCAGTAGTACAATACATATGAGACTGAGACCAAGTCTGAAACATTGACTATTTTACAGACAGCCAGGTAGTGAAGAGAGATTCAGTAGTACGATACATATGAGAATGAGACCAAGTGTGAAACACTGACTATTTTACAGAGAGCCAGGTAGTGAAGAGAGATTCAGTAGTACGATACATATGAGAATGAGACCAAGTGTGAAACACTGACTATTTTACAGACAGCCAGGTAGTGAAGAGAGATTCAGTAGTACAATACATATGAGACTGAGACCAAGTCTGAAACACTGACTATTTTACAGATAGCCAGGTAGTGAAGAGAGATTCAGTAGTACGATACATATGAGAATGAGACCAAGTCTGAAACACTGACTATTTTACAGAGAGCCAGGTAGTGAAGAGAGATTCAGTAGTACGATACATATGAGAATGAGACCAAGTGTGAAACACTGACTATTTTACAGAGAGCCAGGTAGTGAAGAGAGATTCAGTAGTACGATACATATGAGAATGAGACTAAGTCTGAAACACTGACTATTTTACAGACAGCCAGGTAGTGAAGAGAGATTCAGTAGTACAATACATATGAGACTGAGACCAAGTCTGAAACACTGACTATTTTACAGACAGCCAGGTAGTGAAGAGAGATTCAGTAGTACAATACATATGAGACTGAGACCAAGTCTGAAACACTGACTATTTTACAGACAGCCAGGTAGTGAAGAGAGATTCAGTAGTACAATACATATGAGAATGAGACCAAGTGTGAAACACTGACTATTTTACAGACAGCCAGGTAGTGAAGAGAGATTCAGTAGTACAATACATATGAGACTGAGACCAAGTCTGAAACACTGACTATTTTACAGAGAGCCAGGTAGTGAAGAGAGATTCAGTAGTACGATACATATGAGAATGAGACTAAGTCTGAAACACTGACTATTTTACAGATAGCCAGGTAGTGAAGAGAGATTCAGTAGTACGATACATATGAGAATGAGACCAAGTCTGAAACACTGACTATTTTACAGACAGCCAGGTAGTGAAGAGAGATTCAGTAGTACAATACATATGAGAATGAGACCAAGTGTGAAACACTGACTATTTTACAGACAGCCAGGTAGTGAAGAGAGATTCAGTAGTACGATACATATGAGAATGAGACCAAGTCTGAAACACTGACTATTTTACAGAGAGCCAGGTAGTGAAGAGAGATTCAGTAGTACGATACATATGAGACTGAGACCAAGTCTGAAACACTGACTATTTTACAGATAGCCAGGCAGTGAAGAGAGATTCAGTAGTACAATACATATGAGAATGAGACCCAGTCTGAAACACTGACTATTTTACAGATAGCCAGGTAGTGAAGAGAGATTCAGTAGTACGATACATATGAGAATGAGACCAAGTCTGAAACACTGACTATTTTACAGACAGCCAGGTAGTGAAGAGAGATTCAGTAGTACAATACATATGAGACTGAGACCAAGTCTGAAACACTGACTATTTTACAGACAGCCAGGCAGTGAAGAGAGTGGTAAGCTGGTTAATCAGGGTTGGTACAGGGGCACAGCCAGTGACTTTTAGGAATTTTTTGAGAGATGTTTTAAATTGGTTAATAGTCTGGTTTGCTGTAAGTTCAGCAGGGAGCCGATTCCAAATTGTTCCAACAGAGTTGCAAAACAATGAGTCATCTGCTGAGTTTTTAGATTTAACAGTTTGTGCCAGTATTTTGTCAGAAGACTGGTGAATTTTTAGGTTACTGTAAGGGGTAATTATATTTTTGAGTATGGGTGTGCATTCGGGCTGATGGAGGACTTTGTGGGCTATTATTAATTGATTATACTGGATTTGAGAGGGAAACTGTAGCCATCCTAGAGATCGTAGGTTAATACAGTCGTGGGCTCTATATGCTCAGCCTGTGGCAAATCTGGCTATAGTGTTGTAGCAGCTACTGAGTTTATTGAGGTCAGATTTACTCAGATTTGTATAGATTGGGGAGGCATAAAGAAGGGTTGAAAGTAAATGTGTTTGGACAATAACTGTCCTAGCAGTTGGGATTAGAAATGCCTTAATTCTATATAGAGATCCTAGCTTTTTGTTGACTGTTTTAATGGTTTTGTCGATTTGAGTGTCAAACTTAAGGTTATTGTCAACAATTACACCTAATAGTTTTGTATTACTTTCTGGGGAAATTATTGTGCCATTATTAAATGTTATGGTAAATGATGGGAGTGTAGCTTTCTGGGTGGGGGTGAAGAGTAGCAATTTTGTTTTATTTGGATTCAATAGAAGATGCCTGTCAGTGAGCCAGTTTTCTACTACTTTGAAAGTATTTTGGGTTAAGGTCTGCAGGTCTAATGGGGAGGTGGCAGAACAGATTAGGGTAGAGTCATCTGCATATTGAATGCAGGTTACTTTGGGGATGACTGTATGAAGATCATTAATGAAGATGGAAAATAGGAGAGTTCCTAGTATAGACCCTTGATGAACTCCAATGGTGACTGGCAATAGGGAAGAAAGGCTGTCCTTCCACAGCACAGCTTGTTGTCTGCCACAACTGACTGAAACCAGTGTACTGACAGGCTGTCTATGGCAAGCAGTTTTAGTGTTTGAATGAGTAGCTGGTGGTTTACCATATCAAATGCCTTAGATAGGTCAAGAAAGACAGTAGAGGAGGGTGAATTATTATTACGGATTTGATTTATTTCACTTATGCTAACCTTATATTGTCAAAATGGGAAGAGAAGTATGTGCTTCAAGTCTAAGTACTCTGATTGTTAGGTGTTATACAGAAGGTTCCTGGATGACATATGTATTTTATGGGCAGCTTCCTTAGATAAGTTACAGGACTTTATTAGTTTTCTGGGAAACACGACTAACTTTGTAGAATTTACTCATAAGTTTTCCTATGAAAACCTTCAGTACCTAGACTTAGAAATATATAAAA
Source organism: Protopterus annectens (assembly GCF_019279795.1). Taxonomy (NCBI): domain Eukaryota; kingdom Metazoa; phylum Chordata; order Ceratodontiformes; family Protopteridae; genus Protopterus; species Protopterus annectens. The sequence goes on from NC_056749.1 coordinate 82,985,253, forward strand.
TGAACAATAGATTTAATTCTAAGATTTTTAGGAAGGATACATTTTCAAGTTCATATCTTCATTTTGAAAGTGCACACCCATTCCATTATAAAAGAAATATTAAGGGACAATATGTGCATGCTAGTAGGATGACCTCAGCAGAAATGGATTTTGAAAAAGAGTGTAACTTCCTAGAAGTTTTATTCAAAGTAAGGGGTTACCCAGTGACAGTGATACAAGACATTAAGAAAGAGTTCATAGAAGGGCAAAAGGAAAGGTTGAGACCCATCCTAGGAGAATCCATAGCACATGAAGGTGTTGAAATGAGAACTTGTCAAGAATAACATTTTAGCAATGCATTCATAATGGAGTACAATGGAAGTGCAACTTCAATTAGAAAAAACATTCAAAATGAATGGGAAAGGTTTGTGAGGTTGACGGATCTAGTTGGTGACATTCCCAAAGAACCTGTTAAAGTCATTTCTAGGAAGGGACAGAATTTAAAATGTTTATTAGAACAGGATGATAATATGGTTAGGAAAAAGAAAGGGACATTTAAACATGGCCATTGTTCACAATATAAATATCTAGTGAACAAAGAAAAGGCTTTCCTAGCTTGTGGAAATAAGTGGCTAGAAGGAAGGGGATTCTCAAATTGTCATTCTTTTGGTTTAGTTTATCTGGTGATTTGTGAAGAATGTGAGTCTTTCTATGTGGGGAAGACAGAGCAAAAACTGAAAAAAGAATTTATGACCACTATGATATTAAAACAAAAAAAGAAAATAATGCCTCATTTAAACATCTAAAAGAATGTGAGAATGCAATTTTTTTTATTTTTTGCCCTAGAAGAAGTTAAAAATGACCTAAGATGGGGACTTTGGGAGGAGAAAATAGACTATAGGGAACTATGGTGGCAGATAACACTGCAAGCTAATGTGCCCCCTGGTCTTAATGAGAACATCTCTATAGCCTTCCTTTTAAATTGAGAGCTGCAAAATTGTGATGTGACGTGAATATATATATTTTTTTTAAACGTAATACTGAAGCAATGATTTTTTTTTCTTTAGGAGATTTTATTGTAATGGTGGTAGTTGGTCACTAGAGGGAGACATTAGTTTTTTTTTTTCAAATTAAAATTCTGTTGAATTTTCTTTTCATAACACAGACAAGTACAAAATCATAACACACAAAAGTGTAGATTTACATGAGTTTCATACAGAAGACATCATAAAAGTCACACTAAAAAAAGAATTCAAAACACAACCAGTCTTATCTACAATATGTACAAAGTGCTGCTTTGGGCAAACTCATGTACAGATGAGCCACTTAAAAAATGTTGAATTGTCTTGAAGGATTACATATAGCAGCTGTAGCAAAGCTAGACAATAATTGTGACATTATAACCGTGTATTAATACTTTTTCTTTTTTTCCCAGAACCACACATCTGGGGGCAGAATATAAGGGGAAGGAAACAAACAAAATGTGAATAGCAATTTAAACTTTTTCCCAATAACTAAGAATGATAGTTAGAAATATCCCCTATCCGAGCAAAAATAGATAGAAATAACTTTATCTGACAAAAGTTCAAAAAGGGAGTTCCAAAATTTCTGAAAGTAAATGAGTTTCTTTGGACTTGTTATTAAAAGTTTTTGTGAAGTTATGTATGTGATTGTCATGTTCCTGAAGCCACTCCGTGACATCTTGGTGCGATCTAGCCAGTGCTTGGTGATGTATAATTTGACTAAAGAACATAAAGGTATTAGGATGTGTGATTGATAAGTTATTAACTGGGATATGTAGGAGTGCCATCTCCCATGAGAGAGTTGATTTATGGTATCCCATTTTATCTAGTTTCACCTTGCAGGAGCATCAAATAGAGTGGAAGTATCTACAGAACCATAAGGTATGCATAATGTCAGCTTGAGGTACAAACAGCAGGGGCATGCAGTTGAGATATTCAGGATAAATTTATTTAAGCGAACAGGCATTAAATATAAATTATTATTGATCATGAATTGGGTATAAATAAGTTTTTTAAAAGGGGAAAAAGATAAGGTAGAATTAATAGCAGATAATTCCTGCACCTCTGATAAGCTAGAGCTTTGCTGGTTCCAATAATCTGCAAATATCATTTTATCTTTGTGAAGGATAGTACTAATAAGCTTGTATGTTAGGGATAGCATGTTCTTGTTGGTTGATAAGACATCAAATATTTTAGACAGCTGATTAATGTCCATTTCATTAACATTGTGAGCATAAGGCAGAGAGGCAAAAAGCTCCCTTAATCGACGTAAAATTATAATGTATTTTTTTGGACAAGTTTAGTGTATCACATAGTTTTGTGGGCGATAGATCCCTAAACTTGTGAATACCCCATAAAGTCCCTGATATGAGGGTAATTAGATAAGTTAATCATATTTCTATTCAACATAAGGATAGGGGTTTTCCTTTACAGTATGGTGCAATTTTGATTTCTTAAGGAATAATGGGTCCATAAAGGGAAGAGCTTTAGGGTTAAGGTTATTATCTAAAACATGACTAAACCACATATTAATCTGGGGGGGGTGGAGCTGAGCAGCTGAATTGTGATTCGCAATTTTAATTAGTCTGTTAGCATGTAGAATTCTGTAGTACATATGTAGGTCTGGCATGCCGAGGCCTCCTTTATCTTTTGGAAGTGTAAGTCTTAGATAAGATATTCTAACTGCCTTTGGGTACCAAATGCATTTTGCAAGTGCTTTATGAATTTTTGAGAAAAAATATTGGGAATGGATGAAAGAGATGCGTGAAAGAAGTATATAATCCTTGAGAGGATATTCATCTTAATAATGGATGTTTTAGAAAGCATAGGGAGTTTCAGTTGTTGCCATCTAGACATATCTTGGGTTATAGTTGACCATACTTTTATTAAATTGAAATGTAGTATAGAAGGTGTAGCATGATCATACTTAATTCCTAGATATTTGAAGGAATATACTGTGTGAAATGGAGATTCTATAAAAACGTTTTCTTTATGAGCACAAGGGCTAATTGGAAAAATACAAGATTTATCTTGGTTGATCTTATAATCCGAAATGTATGTACAAGTATTAAGGGTTGCGATTATCTTCTTAGTGTCTGATATGGGGTTTTCAAAATAAACATTTAAGTCACCAGCGAATGCAGCCAGACTAATACTGGTATGTAGTATTTTGGGTATTGGATGGAAGGTTTTCTGGCAGAGAAATAGAAATAATGGTTCTACATAAAGGTTGAAAAGAAGGGGAGAGCGGGGCCAACCCTGACGAGTTCCATTAGAAATTTTTATTAGAAATTTTTATTGGCGATAAATACTTCTTGTTAATATAAAGGCATGTGAAGGCACTATTATATAAGATTTTAATAGTATTAATGAAATTTATAGGATTGTCATATTGTCCTAGGACTACAAATAGAAATTTCCAGTTCACCATGTCAAATGCTTTGCAAGCATCAAGGATCATGGCATATCTTGGGTTTTTATCTTCTTTAGTCATGTTGATCATGGTCTCTAATGTTAGAGTATTGTCCCATGTGTGCCTATTTGGCATGAAGCCAGCTTGGTCATTTGAAATAAGGGAGGGGATTACTTTTTTAAACCAACATAGATGGTAGGATTTTAATGTCTATATTCATTAAAGAGATTGGCCTGTAATTGTTGATGTTTGATTTGTCCAGATTATTTTTGGGGATTATAATGGTCTTGGAGTGATGAATCTAAAGGTCCAAGATCCCATTACTAAGAATATGGTTAAATAGTTTTAGTAAAATGGGAGCGAATACATCTTTAAATGATTTATAAAAGTCTGGGGTATAGCCGTCAGGGCCTGGAGCTTTCCCTGATTTTAGGTTATCAACAGCCTTAATTATTTCTGGTTGGGTCAAAGGGGCTAATAAAATTTGTTTCTGATCTTCATTTAATTTAGGAAAATTAATGGATTTAATAGAATTTTCAATCTCTAAAGAAGGGGTTTGATGATCATTATTAGAATATGAATTCGAATATATCTGATGGAATAGGTTGATTATCTGGGAGTCTGATTTAAATAGTTTTCCTTGGTGACTAATAAGGGTTATTTTGGGAGAGGATTGTTTATTTTCAATCAGTTTAGCTAAAGCTATAGAGGGGGCTTGAGTCCATTCAGAAAATTTAGCAACAAACCTTAATTCTTGCAGAGAATAATTGTATTGATGTAGGTTAAATAGTTCCTTTTGTTTACTAATCATAGCATTTTCCAGCTCTAAAGAATGGTTTTCTTGGAGTTTGTTATCCAAGTCTATAATTTCTGATAATAAACCATATTCATTTTCTTTCTTTTTATTTTTGAAGAATGTAGATTTCTGGATGAGTATGCCTCTAAGAATAGTTTTACAAGCTGCCCAGTGATACAGGGATACAGGAGTTTCTGGGATCATCTGCACATTCTCGTAAGGCAGAGAGAATTTCTTCTTTTACTACTTGGTTGAGTAAAATATTATTGTTAAGGGACCAGTTAAAACCATTACTATGTGAAGGTGAGGTTTGATTAAAATGTATCAATAATGTGATCTTAGAGTGATCTAAAAAGAATCTTGGCTCAACCATAAATTTTATTTGCCAGTTGATTAGTATTTCAGAAATTAAAAAAAAAGTCTAATCTTGACCAAGAGTTATGGCATTTCGAGAGGTATGCGTACTTATGGAAATTCTGAGTGATTTCTCCAAAAGATATAGGGTCAATCAGATTAAAGTCTGAGATTAGATCCAACAAGGCAAGGGAATCTTGTATATTATATTTTTTTGGCTTTGTTAGAATGGTCAATATTAGGATTAATTACAGCATTCCAATCTCCACCTATAATCAAATGGTGATTAATAAATTTTAATAATAGGTTATAAATAATGAAGATAAATTGCTGTTGTCCTGAACAAGGACCATATATGTTTAAGAACAGAATAGGACTAGTCATTGGGGTGATTAAACACATGAAGTAGCACCATCTACCTTCATTATCTGACCCTCTGTCTACTATAATAGGGTTACATGAGTTTTTGATAATGATTGCCACCCCTCTGGAGTTAGAACTGCTACCCGCCGATACAATGTCTTTTATCTACTTTCTACTTTTTTCTTTGGTCCAATCATCATCAGTCATATGTGATTCTTGAATGAATGAGATGTCTGCTTCTGATTTTAATATGAGGTGCATTAAGAGATTTATTTTATTTTTGTCTTGGAGACCTCTAACATTCCAGGAAATTATTTTACAACTATTGCTCATTTTTATACTAAATTATGGATCTATAGAGGTTGGGTGACTGAAGGGTAAGAAGAGGGAAGACGTTGTGTGGTTCATAGTCCAATGAACAATGGGACTGAGTATAAATTTAGTTGAAAAAGCAGCACTAATCTCTCTCAAACCTGACCCTGTGCCTACCCACCTAACTCCTTTATTTGGGAGAGATAAAAATGAAGAATACAGAATTAGAATTAATATTAAGAGAGTTGAAAAATTCCCCAAAACACTACAAGAATATTTACACCATATGTACAGCTTTGAAACAATTCCAAATGTCATCGCTTCGTACCCTACTTAGCCTATCCACCCAACTCATTCTTTAAAGTATACTCCAGCACCAAAGAGGGTATCAGTGAAGGTGGTGTTGTGTGTTGGGATGGTTAAAATATTTAACCTATGTATTGTACTCAAGTTTAACTAATAGTGTGAAAAATAGTTATCCAAGGAACACAGCATAAACATGATTAGCTGATTACCACCTTCTGTACAAAATAAGGTAGAAACTGTCTTAAGGCATTATCTATCCCATTCCTTTACAACAAAAGATTGTAACTTATTCGGTATAACATATGAGACTGTAACTTCTTTAAACAGATATGTGCATCTTAAAACATTTCAGATCACTATAACTCTCTTTCAGAAGCTAAACTTTATCAACTCTATAAAAATATGCAAGGAAAGATACTATTTGCTAGGTGAAAGATCAAAAGAATATATGCAATGAAGTTGCAGAACAACCCTTTTGAGAATTACACAAGTGCTGATTTATCCCCTTGTTGATTGACATAAAGACATATTTTAAGTTAACTAAGACACAGTTTAGAAATGGAGTTACAACATGGAGAAAATTCAAAACTTGCTAAAAGAGCAAGCTAAACAACATATTAAAACAATTAAGTCAAAATAAACTGCCCAACTATCATAGTACAGCTAAGAAAAGCTGAGACTGACTGAATAAAAAAAAAACATTTATAAAGTGCTGGTTTAACAAAAACCATTGGTGATATATAATTATCAGCACATCACTAAAATATCAGAACAACCCTTCAAGATAGCATTGAGATCAAGGCTATGACTGTCCCCTATCAAGTATTGCGACTTAACTTAAAATCATAGGACCAACAGGTCTATTTACACCCTGATAGTTTTTAAACCATTAATGAAAGTTACACTTGTCTAATACCAGTAAGAAAGGTGGTATTCTGAACCCCTGAAACAAGGCTTTTATAAAATTGTATTAAAAGGAAGCATTTGCATAGGTTCACCACCAACAGAAGTTAACTAGACCATGTATCTTTTTTTTAAATTGGTACACCAACACTCCAGCCTTTGAAATAGGTATTAACTAATTATACATAGTGAAAGGTAGACCTTGCTAAAACAGAAGCTACATTCTAGTTTGAGCACTAATTATACACATACGATCATAGTCCCTTATGCTGTCATAACACTGACTTAAAAGATGCACCAGCAAAGCTATTGTATAATGAATTCCCATTCTGGTTCAATAAAGGACTATAACAATAAAATAAATGATTTAATTATAAGTAAACAAACACAGTTACTAGATAAATGACCCACACAGCTCTTATTGAAAGTGGAAACAACTGTGGCATCCTATAAGGTAAGTTGATACATTTAACCAATTCTTAACCAACAGCCATCATATATTCCACAGTAAAGGGATCATACAAAGTAAAGGAATTATCACTCTAACAACTGAATGAGGCAAAGGCTGAAAGAAATTTATCTCACATTTGTGAAACAGCTGTTTATATTCTTGCAGTACATTTTATTTTTTGAAGGAAAGTATTTTCTAGGTCAGTCAAATCTGTGGGGAAACAAACATTCCTGAATGCATCAATGCTCCTGTTCTGCCTATACCATTTCCTTAATGCAGGTTGTTCCTTAGGCATGTATGACTACACTTTTGTTCATCATGAAATTTGTGCTTCAACGTCAAGCAAAAGCAAAATGAATGATTTAGATTCTGGATTACATGACACTGGCTCTTCTGTGATGTCTGGATCACAGATACATTTTTTCAGGACTTACCAAAGTTAGTTTAACCAGTATTTAAAGATGAAACCTTGCAGTAACATGAATGGCTCTCGCTGATGATCTTTGTGATGAACAGATCAGTAGGAGGTATAATTACTTGACAATAACACTCCGGTGAGATCTGGACAACCGACAACTTCCCCATGTCTTACCGTAGATAATTAGATAGAATTCAAAGAAAAAAACTATTCAGCTACCTGTTTAAGCATCGCTGATAATCATTGCGATGAGCGGATCAGCAGGAAATAGGTGGGAAGTTAGTAGACCAAAAAGGAAGTTGTACTACCTTGAAGTCAGGCAGTGTCATGAAAACGAAAACCCCTGCACTACTTATCTTTGCAGAAAGAGTACCATAGACTAGAAAAATATACAGCCTTTTATAGTAAGCTTAGATATCGTGAATTACTAAATCAGAAAGTAATGGACAAGGCTGTATGCTTTTATCTGAAGTCAGAAAGTATTCTAAAGAGGTAAAACAGCATATAGATTTAGTTACATGCTTGATTTGCTAGTATTTTCTGATTTTATTCACACAGGGCATTACCGAAGCACTTGATAAAGATTAGTATAGCTTCTTTAGGTGAGGACATTGCATACTTGCTTTCATTATGATAGAAAGATAGGTTGTTTGGGAATCGCATCTGGAATTTGATGTTACGCTTGATAAGGTCTGCACAGAAAGGTGAAAGTTTACATCTTTTTTTTTATTTCTTGAGGGAAATCTTGTGAAATAGAGATATTATATGCATTCCACTTGAGGTCTTTTTGTTTTTTGTATGTAGATAGAATGGTTTGAACATCTTAGAAATTAAGAAGTTTAGCATAAACAGGTCTCGGTGATGTGGAGTCTTGATTTTTTTTATAGCGCACGATGTGCTCTTTCACCTATGCAATCAGAATGTGCTTCACTTGATTGAAATAGTGATCTAAATATCTGTTTAAGTGTGGGAATTAGCTGATTCTGATGCACTTTTTCAGGCAGACCTCTCATAATCAGGTTATTTCTTCAACTTCTAGCTTCCAGATCTAGAAGTTTGGCTTTTGGCCCTCTGTATAGCGCCATCTTTGATTTGTTCTTGTTGCTGTTTAACTGTTTTCTGTCTTTTGGTAATTATTTCCTTTTCAGGAGATGCTATTGCAGACAGTTTAGTTTTAGAAGTTTGGGTATCCATACCTTCTATTTCCTTAGGCATTTTAATCCAACTTTTGAAATTATATTGTGAGTGTTGACTGTTATCCAAGGTGTTGAAGCCTCTAGGCCTCTAAATTTATTTATTTATTTACATTTGTTGACCGGGAGTGTCCGACTGGACGTAGGTCCATTTTCAGTGGAGGCCCGGGGAGAAAAGATCCACAGTTAAAATAAACAGACAGTAGTTACATTGGACTACATAGCGATTAACAATTTAACATAGCAATTAATTACAAACATATTTACAAATGAAGAACATAATACATCAGTAGACAACTACAATCTTTATCTGCGAAGTACATAACAGACATTAACAAATGTTACAATAAGAAGTTCCTGCTGTATAATAAGTACTAGGCTTATGAGCATCTGAGCTTGCTATAATCAATGTAGTTAGTGGGGTGGAAAGAAAGGTAGTGGTTAGATGGGGTGGGTATTAGAGTGGGAGTTGCAAAGGCATAGCCAGCATGTTTTTAGGTGCGCTTTTAGTAAAGTTTTGAAGTGGGTGCATGATGGTACGGAGGTAATTGTGGGTGGGAGGGAGTTCCATATTTTGGCTATGGTGCAAGAGAATAGTGCTTCACCAGCAGAGTTATTGGCTTTAATGATCTGCAAGTGATTTTTGTTGCTGGATCTTAGTGGTCTGGTGGTGTGATAGGGTTGCAGTAGATTCTGGAGGGATGGGACATTTAGTGGATGGTTTACTAGTTTGTGGGTGAATGAGAGTTGATATCATTGAAGGAGGTGAGGGAGTTTAAGCCAGCCCAGTTCAGCAAGTGAGAGACAGTGGTGACTACGGTAGGATGCCCCTGTGGCGAATTTGGCGATTTTGTTGTAGCAGGTCTCTAGCTTGTTTAGATTGCATTGCCTTAGGTTGGTATATATTGGAGAGGCATACAGTAGGGTGGAGATAAGATGGGAATTTGCTATTGAAATCTTTGCTGCTTTGGAGAGAAGTTGCTTATTTCTGTATAACGCTCCTAGTTTTTTGTGGACTTTTTTTATGGTCATGGATATGTGAATGTCAAATTTTAGTTTATTGTCTATTTCCACTCCTAGCAATTTGGTGTGTTCAGTTAGGTATATAGTGGTGTTGTCTTTTGCTGTGATGTTAAAGTGAGAGTTGTTTTGATAATGTTTGGTGGGTTGGAAGATGAGTAGTTTAGTTTTGTTTGGGTTGAGTATTAATTGGGCATCAGATAACCAAGTTTCAACAGAGGAAACGGCTTCCTGTGTGACTTTTTGCAGTTTGGGTAGGGACTGGGCTGAGCAGATGATGGTTGAGTCATCTGCATATTGTATGAATGTGCCATGTTTGGTGACAGAGGCTGGGTTATTGGTGAAAACAGAGAAGAGTAGGGGTCCAAGGATGGATCCTTGGGGAACCCCTATGGAGACAGGTACTTGGGGAGATATGTCATTCTGCCATACAATGGATTGTTGGTGGTCAGACAGGTAACTCTGAAACCAGTCGGTGACTGATTGAGAGAAGGATATGTTATTGAGGACAGAGATGAGTTGTTTGTGTGGGACCATGTCATATGCTTTAGATAGGTCTAGGAAAGTAGCAGAGGAGAGACAGCTATTGTTTTTATGCTGAAGAATAGTGTTAGTAAAGGAGAGTAAGGCAGTGGTGGTGCAATGGTTTGGTCGGAAACCATGCTGAGTATTGGAAAGGAGGTTGTTAGTAAGGAGGTAGTCTGAGACCTGAGAATGTATGCATCTCTCTAGAATTTTGGAGAGTGGAGAGAGAATAGCTATGGAGCAGTAATTGGTTAGTTCTGTGGAGGGGCCGCCTTTGTGGAGGGGAATTATATGTGATACTTTCCACAGTGTGGGAACGTAACTTTCTGACAGAGACCGGTTAATCAAGATGGATACTGGGTAGGCCAGAGCATCAGCTGCGATTTGTAGGTATTCACTTGGGAGGTTGTCTGCTGCTAATTTTTGTGGGTTTAAGTTTAGTTAAGAGATGTTTTATGTTGGAGGTAGGTACAGGAGAAAAAGAGAAGGCAGTGGGGAGATTACTAGTTGAAGGTGTGGGTTGGAGGGGAAGGGGGTTGTGTTATTTAGCTAGTGATAGTATGGTTTGTGTGAAGTGTGTGTTGAATGAGGTAGCAATATTTTCTGAGGAGTGAGGGATGTAAGGAGGAGGGGTACTGATGAGGGATGTAAGGAGGAGGGGTACTGACTTTACCTGGGTGGAGGATGGAGTTTATGGAGCACCAGAATTGTTTGGGGCTGTATTGGGAGGAGTCTAGGGCAGACTGGTAGTACTGGAATTTGTCCTGTTTTGTTAGCTTTTTAACTCTATTGCGTAGTTCTAGGAATGTCTGTGTAGTTGAGGGTTTTTTGGTCTTTGGTCCACATGTAGGATGCAGCAGAGAGCTGATACATGACAAAACTCTTTATAACTGGTATTTATGAGAATTTTTGTGTACTCAAAGGATAGATGTACAGCTTTTAAATGCCCCACTATTCCTCTTGAAGATTTTATCAGCCGAAAGTTATATAAATGCGATAGATTGATGAATTTACAACAGAGCTCTGTGGAGAGGGTGCAGTTCAGCTGACCACCATTTTGGAATCCTAGTTTTTTTATAAAAATGTATATTTATGGTTTACACAAGAACTAATAATACAAATATTTTTAATGGCTGTCATAAAGATCTGGTTTGCACATAATATGATTTACTTACACTGGTTTATAAAAAGCTTTAAACTTATTATAAGTATTTAATCAGAAATGTTATTAAAGTATGTATTTATTTATTTGTTTAGTAGTTTAAGGACAAATTGATGCTTGAAATGGTTTATTTAGATAACTGATGGGATTATAAAAGAAAGGTAGTATGCGATACATTGCATCTGATGAAGTCTTTGTATTGAGGATGAAAACGCAGTGATTTAAGTTAAGTGTTTGTGTGTTTTATACATTAAAGAAATATTTTTCATTATTTGGTCATGGACTGCTGTTTCTCCTTCCTGGGTGCTATTTTGGACTTTAGTTACATATAGTGCATACCCTTATATCTCACACTTATATAAAAATTGCAGTTACAGGAAAGACACAGCTGTCAGACACACACAATGGGTACCCTTGCATCTTACACTTAAATAAACTGTAGTTACAACAAAGTCATGGCTGTCAGACACATACAGAGCATATCTTTACATCTCACACTTATACAAATTGTAGTTACAACAAATTCATGGCTCTCAGACAGATATAATCCATACCCTTACATCTTACAGTTATATAAATTGTCGTTATAGCAAAATCACAGATGTCAGAGTGCACACCAATACATCTTGTCACCAATCTTAACATTGCAAACATGTAATATTAGTAGACTGTAATTTCATAACTTTATACCATTCAAAAATATGACACTAGTCAAATAATATGTTGCTCATACAACTTATAACTATACCACAAAATATTAAGCTTCAGTGACCTGTGAATGCACAGTTAAGAAGAAATGGAAGTGAGAGAGAGAAGGCAACACTGAGCACAATAGTCTAAACAGTAATAATGCTTGCTACGGGTCTGGAGTCGCAAGCCAACAATTAGTATAATAGAATGTAGAAGTAAAGTGCCTACTAATACGTTTTACAGACCAGGTGTTGCTAGTCATCAAACATTAGTTGTAGGAGATAAACTAATGTGGTCAGAGGAAACATTTGTACCCTTGAAGCTGCATTGTCCTGTTGATTTAAGAATAGACAAACCCACAAACGTAATCGGCAGGTAAGGCCTTAGAAGCAGGTACTTTTCATATTTACAAGAACTTTAGCATGTATCAAAATCATCACTATTAACATTTTACAGGGAGAGACAAACGCAACAAACAGAAGACTTAATGGCAAGCACACCACGCAGAAGACGGGAGAAGCGTCCGATGTGGGGGAAAGAAATATTAAATATAGTGCCACTCTGAGCATTCCTACTTATAGATTACTGACTGTTCGGAGGGGGTGGGAGCAGCACAACTGTTGGGAGGTAAAGGGTGGGGGATAAACTAGAGTCAGTGCCTGCCCGGCAGGGGGAGGCAGAGGACTGAAAGAAAAAGAAAAACAATCAGCCAGACAATTGCTTAACAGTAAGCAGTGCACTTCCCAAATAGGTTCACAACCTGTTTTTTGAGAATATGCTAGCAAGGTTGCAGGCCCAAATAGGGCCAGAGCTAGAATCACTCCTTTGTATTAGTGCTCGTTGTTGTTCTGCAGTTATTTATGTTGCTTTATTATTATATTTCCACTCTTCATAGAGTTTTACCTTGGTTTTGGACAGAGTTCAATTGTTAAGTAGGAGTACTGGGTGTATGCAGGTTACTATTTCTTATACATTCCTGCCATCTAGTGGCCAAAATGGAGACCTTTTATTGAAAATATGAGAAAATAAAAGGTTTTCATTGAAGTCCCTGCAAGGATGCTGGCCACAAATATAATAAAGATAATGAAATATTTGAAAGTCAGTAGGCTAACACCTACATTTTTTTTGAAAAGAGGGATACTTGTCCCTGTTCTGTGAATTCAGAAACTTCCTCGGGCTTCCAAGAGGATGCAGTCCAAGACAGCAGAGGTTCTAATCGGAGGTAGGGGTTAGCACTTGCAGTACCAGTGGCAAGCACACCACGCAGAAGATGGGAGAGGTGTCCAATGTAGGGGAAAGAAATGTTAAAAATGGCCCATGGTCAATAGCCTTACATGGCCCAATGGTCCATAGCCTTACATGGCCCAATGGTCCATAGCCTTACATGGCCCAATGGTCCATAGCCTTACATGGCCCAATGGTCCATAGCCTTACATGGCCCAATGGTCCATAGCCTTACATGGCCCAATGGTCCATAGCCTTACATGGCCCAATGGTCCATACCTTTACATCTCACACTAATATAAATTATAGTTACAATAAAGTCATGGCAGACAGACACATACAGTGCATACACTTATATCTCTCACTTATATAAATTGTAGCTATAGCAAAGTCACTGCTGTCAGTCACATACAGTGCATGCCGTTACATCTCACATTGATATAAACTGTAGTCACAACAAACTCATGGATGACAGACAGATACAGTATGTACCCTGATATCTCACACTAATATAAATTGTAGTTACAGCAGTCACTCATGTCACACACATAGTTACATCTCACACTTATATAAACAGCAGCTACATCAAAGTCATGGCTGTCAGACACATGGAATGCATACCCTTACATCTCACACTTGTATAAATTGTAGTTACAGCAAAGCCACGTCTGTCAGACGTATACAATGCATACCCTTACAACGCACACTTATATAAATTGTAGTTACAGCAATGTTACTGCTGTCAGACACATGCAGTGTGCACCCTTACATCTCACACTTATACAAAATGTAGATACAGCATGTTGCAGCTATAAGACAGATACAGGTACACACTGTATCTGTCTGATAGCTGTGACATGCTGTATCTACATCTCACACATATATATTGTAGTTATAACAAAGTCATGTATGTGAGACACATACAGTGTGCACCCTTAAAACTCACACTTATATAAATTGTAGTTACAGTAAAGTCTCAGCTGTCAGACACATACAGTGCATACCCTCACATCTCACACATATAAACTGTAGTTACAGCAAAGTCAGTTCTGTCAGACACATACATTGCGTAGCCCTACATCTTAAACTTATATAAATAATGGTTACAATAAAGTCACGTCTGTCAGACACATACATTGCGTAGCCCTACATCTTAAACTTATATAAATAATGGTTACAATAAAGTCACGTCTGTCAGACACATACATTGCGTAGCCCTACATCTTAAACTTATATAAATAATGGTTACAATAAAGTCACGTCTGTCAGACACATACAGTGAGTACCCTTACGTCTCTCACTTATATAAATTTTAGTTACAACAAAGTCACGGCTGTCATACAGATTCAGTATGTACCCTTACATCTCACACATATAAATTGTAGCTACAGGAAAGTCATAGCTGTCAGACACATGGAGTGCATACCCTTACATCTGACACTTATATAAATTGCAGTTACGGCAAAGACACCGCTGTTAGACACAGAGTGTGCAGCTACACATTTCACACATATAGTTACAAGAAAGTCACTGTTGTCAGACAAATACAGTGCATAGCCTTACATGCTGTAACCCTATATGTAACACATATCTCTCACTAATGTAAATTGTAGTTACAGCAAATTCATGGCTGTCAGTCTCACACAGTGCGTACCCTTACATGTCACACTTACATAAATTGTAGTTACAGCAAAGTCACTGCTGTCAGACACATTTAGTGCATTCCCTTACATCTCACACTTATACAAAATGTAGTTTACATCAACCATATTAACCTGTATAACATCACCAACTCATGCATTCACCCACCCGCACTGATAAGTCTACCAAAACAGAATCCATTTTAGACTGGATCCTCACAAATCAACTCAATACCACTCACCAGTGTGCTACATTGCCTGACTCTCTCAGTGACCACAGCCCCACATATATCCTAAAACAAAAGCTAAAACCCCATAATCAACCCTCCACATTCCAAATCCAATCTCATAAAAACTTCCTCACAGCTCAATTCTTAGAAGCCCTAAAAGCCAATAACTGGTCTCCCATCAAATACCTCCCACTCGGCAATGCAGTAAAGCACTTTAACAACACATTTCTAAACATCCTAAACCACCTACCCATAATCAAAACAATTAAGATATGTAATAATCCTTCCCCTTGGCTACAAAACTCAACTAGAGCCCTACTCAGAGGTAGGGATAAAGCCTGGAAAACTTGGTGTCAACACAAGACCCCCACAACTAGGCAAAAATACCTTGAACTGCATAATAAGGTTAAAAATCAAATTAGGAGTGACAAACAAAACCACTACCTTTCCCTACAAAGCAAGCATAATTCTAACCCTCAAATATGCTGTGTTACAGTAAATAACATCCTCCAGCCAGGAAAAACCCGCCCAATATAGACGGCTCAAACTCAGACATAGCCACCAACTTTAATGAATACTTTACAACCTCTATACTCAAATTTATAACAGTACAAATGCTCAAAACCCACAACAAACCTCAAAAGCCATCAACAACCCCACTCCTTCTCCCTCACACCAATTTCTACCACTGTCATTCAAAAATGCCTCTCCGAACTCAAACCAACCACCCTAGCAGCCGATTATCTTCCAGCGGAATACTTTCAAATTGCATCCCAGGCCATAGCTTTCCCCATCTCACTACTTATAAACAGATCCATCAAAGAAAAAACTGTCCCATCCCTGTGGAAGACCTCAATCATCATTCCCCTTCACAAAGGTGGCCGCTCTACTGACCTCACCAATTATCATCCCATCACAATCCTCTCACTCCTATCAAAGATCTTAGAAAAGTGTATTCATCACCAACTCCTCACCTACCTTCTATCTAACAATCTCCTCTTCAAATCCGAGAACAGATACTGTTCATCCCACAGTACCACCACCACTGTAATTAACTTCACCAACACCGTTAACTCACTCAGGAACCAAGGCAACCTAATCTCCGCTACCTTCATGGATTTATCCAAAGCATTTGATACTGTTTCTCATAACAAACTTAACATTGACAGCACCTCCCTACTCTGGTTTTAAAGTCACTTAGACAATAGCCAACAGTTTGTCAAATGGCTCAACTACTTATACCCCAAACAATGTACTCGCATGTAAGGCAGATGCAAAAGGCCAAAAAAAAACAATGTAAAACTCAAAATGAGGCCAGCACCAAAGAGTGAAAATAAATATTATATATTTTTTAATACATAAAGGCAAAACCAAAAAATCAAACTGGTTTTGGCCCCAAGGCCTTCTTCAGTGATACACTACTGACATTCAAAGAATACTTAAATAGTATTCTAAATGAATCAATTAAGCAGCTAAACCAGTATTTAAAGGCGCAGTATAATAACAAGAGGTATACTCAATATATACATATATATATATATATATATATATATATATATATATACAAAAAAAACATTCAAAGATGGTCATTCAAACCAAGGGAAAACAAACCCCCTAATTTAATAATCCAAGCCCTCTCTTTATTATTTAATATACCGTGCCATCCCATTTTCCTGGATCTATCCCCCCATATTTTATCAATGATAGTGAAATGAAATTTGACTGTTTTATGATTTAGAGCATGTTTATATAAAGCATTTGTCAAATGCTGATTTCTCATGTCACTGTGATGTTCCGACATTCTAATCCTGAGTGGCCTGGATGTCTGTCCCTTGTAAAAAGCGGAACAGAAACATGTGGCCATATAGACCACCCAATCTGTGCCACAATTACTAAAACATTTTATCTGATATACCTTGCTGGTGTTTCTACTAGAGAATTCTTTACTTTTAAGCATGAGTGTACAAAATGAGCAGTGACCGCAAGGAAAAGACCCAGTCAGTTTGTCCCCTGTTAACGCAAGTTGTTGACCAAAACCTGTTTGTGTATACCCAGTTTTTAAGTGTTTAAAGTATGAGTCTAAATTACGGCCTCTACGGTATGAAAATAAACACTCTGGAGTTAGTACCTTAGCAAACTCTTGATTAGCGAAAATAATGTTCCAATTATTCTTAATAACATTCCTAATAGCAATGATGTTCCTGCCATAAGTTGTCACAAACCTAATCACCTCCTCCTCTCTACCTGATTTCACCTGGTATTCCAAAATTTGTCTCTCTCTTGTTCCTTAGCCCAATTACTAGCTGTACTAACATTCCCTGGTCTGTATCCCCGTTTAGGGAACCTATGTATGAGGTCCTGTTGATGATGTTCGTAGGTACCTTGATCTGAACAGATTCTCCTCACTCTCAAAAACTGGGATTTGGGTATATTTCTAATGATGTGATGGGGATGTAAACTAGTTGCCTCCAGTAAACTATTATACTGGGAGTATTTACGAAACACTTGTGTAGAAAGAGTATGATCTGGATTACGTGTTATACGAACATCCAAAATATGGATCTTCCTGATTATGCATATTGAGTGTAAACTTCATCCCCCATTTGTTCTCATTTAGATACTGGATAAACTCTAATAAATATGTAATATCACCCCGCCAAATCAACCAGCAATTGTCAAGGTACCTACGCCAAATATCCCTGTCCCTTAAATAGATGTTATGTACTGGGTCATAGATAAGATATTCTTCCAGGTACCCCATAAAATGATCCGCATAAATAGGGGCAAAAGAAGCCCCCATTGTAGTTCCCTGTGTTTGCCAAAAGCAGTCTTCTTGAAAATAAAACACATTTTTTGTTAGTACATGTTCAGCAATGCAAATTAGCAATGTGTTGATGGATAGTGTGATTGACATGTTTATCAGATTTAAGGTCGTTGTCTATTATTACTCCTAGAAGCTTTGTATGGTCATCAGGGGAGATAATGGTGTCATTGCTAGATTTGATGTTGAAGGAAGGAGGAGAAATTCTACAGTTAGGGGAGAAAAGTAGTAGCTTAGTTTTGTTAGGATTTAGAAGCAGGCGGCGATTAGCTAGCCATGTTTCTACTGTGCTGAAAGTGGTTGGGTGAGGGTTAGAAGTTGTGTAGGAGGAGGCAGAGAGGAGACAGGATGGAGTGGGTGAAGAAGAGTGTCAGGAGTGATCTGTGACAGACGAGTACCAGTAAGAGTGAAAGGGAAGGTCTACAAGAGGGTAGTGAGACCAGCTATGTTATATGGGTTGGAGACAGTGGCATTGACAAAAAGGCAGGAGTCAGAGCTTGACGAGGCAGAGCTGAAGATGCTAAGATTTGCACTGGGTGTGACAAGGATGGACAGGATTAGGAATAAGTATATTAGAGGGCCAGCCTAGGTTGGAAGGTTTGGAGACAAAGCCAGAGAGGCAAGATTACGTTGGTTTGGACATGTGCTGAGGAGGGATGCAGAGTATATTGGGAAAAAGATGCTAAGGATGAAGCTGCCAGGTAACAGGAAAAGAGGACCTAAGATAAGGTTTATGGATGTGGTGAGAGAGGACATGCAGGTGGTTGGTGTGACAGAGCAAGATGCAGAGGACAGGAAGAAATGGAAACAGATGATCTGCTGTGGTGACCCCTAACAGGAGCAGCCGAAAGAAGAAGAAAGAGGAGGAGAGGAGGCAGAGCATATTAGCATTGAGCCATCTGCATATTGGATGCAGGTGGCTCCTGGGATAGTGGTGTGCAGATCATTGATAAAGATAGAGAAAAGAAGGGGACCTAGTATGGACCCTTGTGGGACACCTAGGGTTAGAGGAAGTTGGGATGACAGCTGGTTCTGCCATAAGACAGCCTGCTGTCTACCATTTAGGTAGGAGTGAAACCATTGTATTGCATGTTGGTCTAAACCGATGGCTTGTAGGGTATTGAGCAGTAGCTGATGGTTGACCATATTGAAAGCTTTTGAGAGATTTTGGAAGAGTGCTGAAGATAGTTAGTTGTTGTTATGATGAAGATTGATGACATTAGAGAAAGATAGAAGAGCCGTGGTGGTACTGTGGAATGGACTAAAGCTGTGCTGAGAGTCGGCAAGCTTTCCGTTTTGAATAAGAAGGTGCATGATTTGTTTGTTTATGCATCTTTCCATGATTTTAGCTAGTGGTGAAAGAATAGCTATAGGTCTAAAGTTAGATAATTCTGTGGAACTTCCTCCTTTATGGAGAGGTATAACATGTGATATTTTCCATATTGCTGGGATGGATCTTGCTGAAATGGATCTGTTAATCAGAATAAAAATGGGAAGTGCTATGGCATCAGCTGCTTTTTGAAGATATTCAGCTGGGAGGTGGTCGGCAGCTAGTGTAGTAGGTTTTACCTTTTTGAGTAAGGTCTAGATCAGGTTGGTAGGTATGGTTTGAAAGGTAAAGGTGGGTTGGGTGCTGGGTGGATCAGGGCTAGATGTGTCAGAGCTGGTGTTTGTGTCCAATGGAGTGAGATGGGTAGCTAGAAACTGTATAGTTTCAGTAAACCAAACTAATAATAAGCAAAAATAAATGCAGATATATTGTCTGCATTTATATTCCACCCAGCAAGAATGATAATTCTCTAGAAAATATCTTACATTGGCTAGCTTCTAACTATGCCCAGGAAACCATTGTCTTGGGGGACTTTAACACTGATTGGAACACCTGTTCCTCTGAAACTCCCTCCACTCATTTAAAACCTCCACGGGTTGCCACCCCCACCAGATTTAGCAAAACTAGAGTCAAAGATAGTATCCTTGACTGGATACTTATTAACAGCCACCCTTAAAAGTACAAGTAAGGTACATTACCTGATGATCTAAGTGATCACTGCCTTACCTATAATATTAGGCTCAAAGCTGACATTCCCAACCAGCCCACCTACAAAACTATAAGAAACATCAGGAACCTTAACCTTGACAACTTCCAAAATGAACTCAAAGCATGTAATTGGAATGTCTTGAAATGACTCCCATTACAAGAAGCAGTTGAGTACTTCAATACCAGATTTCTGGCTATCCTTAACCACAATGCTCCTACCCATTACCATCCATGTAAAAGCCACAGTTGCACCGTGGCTATCTAAAGAAGCAAAAAACAAAATTAAACTAAGAAACAACAGCTGGGCCAGGTGGCATGTTACCAAAGACCCTATGGACCAAGTAAGATACCAGCAGCTAAGGAATCAGACCAAAAATCTGTCATTCTAGACAAAAGAAACTTACTACACCCTCCTACAACAAAAATATCAGCTAAAACCTCAAAAGTTCTGGACTGGTATTAACAATCTTCTCCACCCAGGCCATTCTGCCACACCTACCCCATCAGCTGCCCTTGATAAATCCCCTGTAGAAATTGCAAACAGCTTCAACTCCTACTTATAGTATATAAGTTGTAGTTACAGCAAAGTCACATCTGTCAGACACATACAGTGCGTACCCTTGCATCTCACACTTACATAAACCATAGTTACACTAAAATCACTGCTGTCAGACACATGGAGTGCATACCCTTACATCTCACACTGATATAAATTGTAGTTACAACAAAGTCACTGCTGTCAAACAAACAGAACACAGCTCTTGACAAAGTGCCCCTGATAAGCAAAACAGCAAATCCAGTAAAAACTCCAGAGGCAGACCACGACAATTGGAGCTGACCTGATAAAAAACTGGTTAATCACACGAATAACACAATACAATGGCCAGTAAGCGCTTTCACATTTCTCTGAACACTTCTTCAGACTTCTTCACTGCTGTTGGACAAACTCACAGTGAGCACCCTTACATCTCACACTTAGACACATACAGTGTGTACACTTATATCTCTCACTTATGTAAATTGTAGTTACAGCAAAGTCACTGCTGTCAGACATATACAGTGCTTACCCTTACATCTCACACTTATATAAAGTGCAACCTTGATGAGTGGAAAGGAAACCACAAATTTGTCCCAGGGGTTCCACCTGTGTCCCTCATTGACAAGGGTGACAAGTACTGACTGAGGTTTCTTTTTAGGGGATAAACTATTGGCTAGGCTTATAAGGGCACCAGAATTGGGAGACCCAGTAAGTGGGAATGACAGAATGCCAGCAGTAAGTTGTCTTGAGATAACAAGGGTACCAAGCTACCACAGGAGATATCAGCTTAGTAGATGGGAAACAGGTCACTGCTAAGAGAGACACAGCCTCTGGCCTAACCATTGTGAAGCCTGCAATGGTTAAAGAGGAGCACTACTCATCTAGGCAGTCTACTCCAGTCAGAGGGACCCTATTCCATATACCTTTGGCCAGGGTTCACCTTGACTGGGAGGGTGGAAAAGGAAATAAGCAGGTAGGTGTGTTTGAGGACATCCCTGCAGATATCCTGATAGAGAATGATTCTGATGATGCAGTACCCTGTGTGCATGCAGTTACATGCAGTCAGGCTTGGAGACAAGCATGTTAGTCTGGTAGCCTCAGGGGGGGACCCAGACAGACCACACATGTGAAGCCAGGACTGGTGAGGTGTTTACTTCAGGAAGAGAGCTACCCTGCAGCAGTGAGACTAAAGATGAGCCACAGCTGCTTGTGGGTACTGATGTTCCCTTGGACAGAGTGACTGCAAGGTGCATAGTACTAACCAGGATAACAGTGAGGTGCCGCTGTCAGAGGATACCAGACTTCCTGTGGAAGGGGATCTGGGATGGGTCAAAAAGCGAGAGTTGAGAAAGGATCAGCTCTCAGACCCTACATTACAAGGCTTCGGGGAGGTAGCCAGAGACGTGCCTGATTCTCACAAAAAAGGGGAAACTGAATTGTGTGACAAAGGGTTACTGTATAAAGAGTGGACCCCTGAGGGAGGCTTACAAGTTGAGAGAATACAACAGTTGGTAGTGCCCAGAGCCTACCATCTGGCTCTGCTAACCATAGCCCATGACATTCCCTTTGCAGGTCATATGGGCATTAAGCACATAAAATTTTATGCAGAATGTTTATTGGCTGGGGATTTCAAGGGATGTAAAAGGGTACTGCTGGACCTGTGAGCAGTGCCAAAAGGCAGCCAAGGCAGGAGACCAGGTCAAAGCTCCTATAATCCTTTGCCTGTGATTGAGGAGCCATTTCGGAGGGTAGCTATGGATAATGTGGGACCTCTGAGTACCCCAAGTTCCACAGGGAAGAAGTATATCCTAGTGGTTGCAGACTATGCTACCAGATACCCTGAAGCAGTGGCCCTGTCCTCTATTAAGGCAGAAAACGTGGCAAATGCTTTGTTAGAGATTTTCAGTAGTGTATGTTTCCCAAAAGAAACACTAGCTGACAGAGGTGCCCAATTTCATGTCAAACCTGCTGGCTTGTCTGTGGAATCACTGTGGGGTGAAGCACCTAAAGACCACTCCACCATCCCCAGACTAATGGTCTTGTGGAGAGGTTAAACTCTACACTCAGGACCATGCTATGGGCATTTACAGACCAGTTTAAGAGGGAATGGGACAAATATTTGCCACATCTGTTTGCTTACACAGAAGCGCTCCAGGAATCCACAGGTGTTTCACCCTTTGAGTTGCTGTATGGGCATAAGTTGAGGGGGAACTCTAGATTTGATTTGTGATGAATGGTAGAGTGAGTGTGAATCCCACAAGGAGTCTGCTGTGGCATGTGTCTTAAATCTCAGGACAAGACTCAGGGAATTCATTGAATTGGTCCAGAAGAACCTGGCAGAAGCCCAACAGCAGACAAAGGTTTGGTATGGCAGGAATGCCCAAGCTAGAGAGTATGCTGTGGGGCAGCAGGCTATGGTTCTCATTCTTGTCAGGTGCAGCAACCTGAAGGCAGCTTGGGAAAGATCCTTCAAAGTTTTAAGGAAGGTCAGTGATGTTAACTACATGGTAGAACTGCTAGACAGGAGGCTGGAGCACTGATTGTACCATGCTAATATGATGAAACTTTACCATGACAGGGAGGCCCTTGTGCTAAATATTTGCAGTAGAAGCCATGAGGAGTCTGAGAGGGATCTATGGCTACAGGAAGCCAGCCAGTAAAATCTAAAATTACTATGGTGGGGCCTAGGATTGTATGCATATTATATGAAAGTACAGCACTGTACTGGGGTCAGCAATGCAAAGGCAGGTGGGATTTCAAGACAGAGAATGGAGCAATGTATTCCCAGATAGGCTCATCCCTCTCAAGCAACATTTCTCAAGGGTCACTTGAAAAACTAGCTTGAGTCTTCAAGAGGGGGGAAAGTGTGACAAAGAGAGATATTGTCAGCACAGCTATCTGGAATTTTGTATATAATTTAAAGCCATTTATGAATATCAACATGATTTATATAAGATGCTTGTGTTACAAATGTATTAGAACTATATTAAACTGGTTGGCACAGATGTATGTACTGAGAAGGTATTTGTAAAGTACTGAGCTTAAAGATCTATCCAAAGTGTGCCCTGCTGGAAGAGAACAGGAATGTACATACACTACTGTAACTGTTTAAATGTATATATTCTAACAGTGGAAACTGGAATGCAGGAGGTTAGCTTCAGAAAGAGAGATGAAATTAAATTATTTTATGGCAGCAATGAGGCACAATATTTAAAACTAGGGAGCCTTCTGTATTTTCTCTGGGGTGAAATAATTACCAGTCTTGAAATGTGAATGAATATAATTGTTTTATAACTACTAGAATCTGCCACAGGTCTGAGGTTTATGTATTTTCACAGGTAGTTGCCAAATACTCCTAGCTTCCAGCAGTGGGGGGTTTCACCTGGGATAAAGTCCGATGACTAGAAATTATGTCATTCTTCAAGCTATCCCTGCAGTAATATTTAAGATATTAATTGGGAAATCTGGGAGAGAGATACAGCATTCTGTATTCTCTCTTGGACTTTACACCTACAATAAGAACCATTCACCACATCTACCTTGCTATGTAAGTAAGTTAACAAGGGTATAGTAATTTTCTTAGATTTAGTCAGGAATATAGTGAAGCATAGTTTAGATGTTTTCTTTATTTATTTTAAACTGTACTGCAATATTGTTTTAAATATTTCCTGTGGTTTTGAACTCTGATGTCACTGTGAATATATACCGAGTATTTTCTGGCTCCTTGATTACTGGTCCAGTGGTGGGTTGTCACAGTAAGTATTAGTCTAGCTGCCTTTTGGGCCATTTTAAGCCTAGCCATTTTCTCTTTTGGTACTTCAATTAATCTAACTTATTTGCTTTTAGATTGACCTTGCTCATCTCCCATGGTCAATAATTATATATTACCCCATTGAGAATAACTGGGATCATACCACAGAAAATCTGAGTGGACTCATCATGGGATTTAGCCATGCGTTTAGCATTTAGAGGCAATCTCCATCCACTAGTAGTACATGGTGAAATCCTAGGGCACATTTTCTGTTTCCCATCCATAGATCCAACTTGTACTTGAATATGGAACTTGTTTTATATGGATGGGAAGGCTATTCCAGAGCACTGGTAATCACAAAAAGGTATACCTGTCCCTCCAAACCATACTGATGATGTTGCAAAAGAGATTTAGATCCCTAGACTGAGAATTTTTGATGTGATTTACTGAATCGGAGGATGCCTTGTATGCCAGAAACAGGTCACCTCATAGCAGCCTGTAGGATTCCAAGTATAGTGACAGGGCTTTGAGTTTGTCCATGTAGGACATTGTTTAGGCCTTGTATCCTTTTAGTAAGGCATCTATGTGGGTCTTCCAGTTGTTGCATGTGTCTGGACAGGTACATGACAAAGGGGGCATTGGGGCATTATACTCTATGATTGGCCTAATGAGGACTGAGTAAACATTTAAATATTTTTCATTAGTACTGTTATGATAATATAATATGCAATAATGTTAGCAGAGTGGTAGATAGAGATAATGGGGATGTTGGCATTTACTTGTCAGTGAAACTTCTGGACAGTGCAAAATTCTGGATAAAGAAGCATGTTGGTGGTTTGCAGAGCAGTTGAGAAATGAGTCATAAGTTTTTACTGCATCCTCTGACAGGTATATAGCTCTTAAGAGGTTCTATATTTGGCTGAAAATGTGCAATATGAAGTTAGGACCACTATGACTATGTGGTCAAGTAGGTTATATAAAGAAAACAAACAATGAAACCAAAATGATGCAGGATAGAGATACAAAAGCCTGGTTGGCCTCCATTAATTGAGACTGAAATTGACATGGCATGGGTTAGTCATGCCTAAGAGTAACAACTTGTTTGATGAAGGATGTACAGCCATTGCCTTTAGGTTATCTTTCTTTTCAGGACAATATGTAATCCAGGTGTATCTGTACTAACTCATAAGCAAATCTCTGTAATCTGTCTTCACCTAGTGCACCTCTCTTCAGACTGGCAAAGCAATATTTTTATCGATGGTGTGGCTATCAGTAAAGTCAGACATCAGGACCTAAGAACAAAATGTGCTGTTATTTTTTAAGAGCCGGTGCTATTTACAGAGACATTGAAGTATGCACAAATTGTCATAGTTATTCAGTTATAAGATCGTTGTTTGTGTGTGTGCATGTGTGTGCATGTGCGCATGTGTGTGCGTGCGCATGTGTGTGCATCTGTGTGCATATGTGCATGTGTGTGTTGTGTGCATGTGTGTGTATGTGTGTGTGTGTGTGTGTGTGTGTGTGTGTGTGTGTGTGTGTGCATCTGTGTGCATATGTGCATGTGTGTGTATGTGTGTGTGTGTGTGTGTGTGTGTGTGTGTGTGTGTAGATGTGTGTGCATGTGTGTGTTTTGGGCATGTGGGTGTGTATGCGAGTGCATGTGTGTGTGTATTTGCATGTGTGTGCCTGTGTGTGTTTTCTGTGTGATTGACTAAAATGTATTAGTTACTATGTCATTCTAAACACCATGAGTGGATTTGTACCATGTTTGGCTCCATAGTTTACAGGGACTAAATCTTGATTTTGTTACAGTGAAGCTGTGTTTGACTAATAGACTGGGTGTTGGAAGAGTTGGCATGGGGATGTAGGAGTTGAGTGGCAGGTGTCACCTTTACTATCATAGGTGATGAGGTTGTGGCATGCCCATGAAGAAGACTGAAATGACCATGCTTACCAATGTGGCATGTAGCTTCATGAATCAAAGGCTGCAAGCATGTATATGGCTCTAGTCTGAAAGAAAATAGCATGTTTCACAATACAAGGCAGAGGAAGAACATTATTTTTATTGCTTTTTTTTACTAAATGAATTATTTGTTTCTTAAGCTTACATTAGTATGAACATTGGAATATGACAGTTTAGTACTTGAAAGAAGGTCTTCTAACATTACAAATAATTTCAGCAATTTCTGTAGCAGATCAGGTAAGCAGATCAGGTAAGCAATCTCAGTGGGTGCCAGGTCACAATCCATCTAACAGAATAAACATCCTTACATAAAGAATAGCTATACAAAGCTGTTCTATCATTATGTGTAATATCCACTCTTTCTCTAGAAGGCCAGGCGAGTCAGACAGATGAAACAATTATAGCTGTAGAACAGCTAAGGTTTTTATCAGTTTAGGTTTACTGAACTACATTAAGTCCCATTATTCTGATACTGCACAGGCACTACCTGCTAGATGCATGGTAACATTTAGGCCTCCTTCACCAGAAGATACATTGGGCCTGAAAGTCTTATGTCTCTTTTCCGCTTAAACAGAGAAACAAGTATGTCGCTTTTCTGTCTATGCAAGTGAGCACGACTCAAAAAGCAATATACTTGCCTACGATGAAGTAATAGGATAGCAAATTGTGGGTGAAAGTCATGTTTTATAATCTATCCAAAAGCAAGAAGCAGTTACTGTGATGATTATGGGATGGTTAGACAAGGCTTATATATTTTACCACCTTAGGATATTGTTTTTGCCCTGGAAGAATACATTGGTGACTTACAGGTAGTGACATTTTAGTATATTATGTCCCATATTATTTTCCTTTATCTGCAACAGTACCTGGGTATTTGGGTGGCTACAGCTAAATGTAATGGAACTGTAAAAATTATTAACTCTTATCTCCATTTTTAGGTATAACTTGGATCTTTTGGACCAGTACACAGACGGTCAGATTTGGGAAGCCCTAGAAAAAAATCTGAGTATATCTTTGTATTTGTTTACTTGGTATGCTAATTTTCAGCTTCCTAGAACCTCCTAGTACTTTGGGAGTTTGCAGTGTTTTGTTACATGTCAATTTTGATAAACCTAAATTCTGTTCCTACAGACAGCATCTTTACAAATAAGGATAATTCATGTACACTTGAAATTTAGAATTCAGTGCATTCACACTTAGCTGTATTATTGTATTATTAAAGATTACCAAAAGTATATATAAACAATTTAATGTGTTGGTTTATGAACCATGTGACATAATATAGCCATTCAACAAAGCTGCACAAATGTAACATGCCTTCTGTCATCGTGTGTTTTTTTTTTTTTTTGCTAACTAGATCTTAGAATATATCTATAAAATCAGAACATAAGCTGACAACTTCCTCCCAGGTTGTTTAAGCTGCAATAGGATCGTAGGATCATATGAGGTTACTAGGTTAATGGCCCAGGGACCCTTACAAGTCTAGTCAAGAGTCTATCTCCAAAAAGAAACTTCAGTCAACACATGTTGCCCCTGTCAATGAGGGACACGGGTGGAACCCCTGGGACATATTTGTGGTTTTCCATCCACTCATCAAGGTTGCTCTTGAGGAGGGTCAGCGAGGTGCTCTGTTTGACATGTATGGGAAGTCTATTCCAAAGATGGGGCAGGCTCTGGGAGACTAACCTGTTTCTCCACCAGGTTTTGTTGATGTTTCATATTAGATTTAGGCCTTTCAAGCGGGCAATGCGTGAGGAGTTAGACTTATGGATATGGAGCATCTCTAGTATGGCAGGGTCCGAGATTGCCTTGTAGGCTAGACACACATCACCCCTGAGCAATCTGTACAATACCAAATAGAGTGATAGTTATTTGAGCATGTCCACATAGGACAAGTGTTGGAGGCCATGGATTCTGTCTGTGAGGTATTTCAGTGGCTTTTCCAGTTGGTGCAGATGTTTGGATAGGTACATAACAAACAGGGTGTCATACTCAATTATTAGTCTAATGAGGGAGGAGTATAGAGGGGTAATAGCCTTCTTTTTTCTGGATGCAATCCTTTACTTATGAGATGAACCAAGTAAAAGCTTTTCTGACCACTGATGCTACATGATGGCCAAATGTGAGGTTGTTATCAACCTGAATGCCCTGGTATCTCACCACAGGTTGTGTGCCTAAGGGGTTGCTATTGAAGTGTTAATCTGTAGGAGCCGTGTTTTTGTCAAATGGTATAATGATACATGTTTTGCATTTAGCTTGAGGCCATGACTTTGGCACAAATCATTTGTTGCTGTGAGACCTTTTTGCAGTATGTTAACATCATTTGGGGAGTCGATGACAGCACCCAACTTACAGCCATCGACAAACTTGGTCAGCTTTTGGCTTTGCCTGGAACTCTGAGAAGTAGATGCCAAACAGTAGGTGTCCCAGGACAGATCCCTGGGGAACTCCACTAGTGATAAGTCTGCTATCAGACATGGAGGTACCTATTTTGACTTTGAGAGTCCTGTTGGTGAGCCAGTTGGCTACCTACCTGTTGAGATAACAATTTATGCCAAGTTGTGTTAGCTTTCCTATGATGCCTTAGTGGAGGATTGTGTCAAAGGCCTTGGCCAGTTCAGGGTAAGCTGTATGCACTGACTTTTCCTCATCCAGGGCCTTGGTGACAGTCTCAAAGAAGTCAACCAGTTTCAACAGACAAGATCTGCCCTTGACAAATCCGAACTGGGTGGGGTCAAGTGCTTGGAGATTGCTTATGTCCTTGTTTATGAGATCCATAATAATATGCTCCATGGCTTTACAGATAAAACTTGTCAAGCTAATGGGGTGATAGTTTCCAGGGTCAGTAGTGGCACAACCTTTTTGCAAGGGGATGACAATGGCAGTTCTCCACTTGGCTGGAATGAAGCCTGTACTTAAGCTGCGGTTGAATAGGATGCTCAATGGTGAAGTCAGTTCTTGCTGAAGATGGTGCAGAATACAACCTGGGATACTATCAGGTCCCATGGAAGCTATGTTCTCTGCCTTGCATAGTACCTTTAGCACTTGCTCTACAGAGATGTGAGGTGTGGGACAAGTATCGTTGATGTCTTTGAGGGGACAGGGGGTAAAGTTTGCACTGACCCTATCTGCTAGCAGGTTGGTTTAGTCAACAGGATCAGTGTAAGTGATACTGTTATGTAGTAATTCAGAACAAACCTGGGCAAATCTTTACCATGGAGGTTCCTGACATAACTGAAGAAGGCTTTGTGGTTTCCCTTTGTTTCAGAGGCTAGTTTCAATTCATAACTGGTTTTGGAGGCTTTCACTAGTGATCTAATTTGCTTTTTGAGGCTAAGGAGGGAGTTTTTCCAATTTGAAATATGTTTCTTTTTACCCTTGGACAACAGTTTTTTTTCTTTTTTTGTAAAGTCTGTTGATAGAGGATGTCCACCAAACAGGTTTGTGTTTCCTTGAGGAGCAGGTTTTAGTTCTATTGAGTATGGCTGAGTCCATGCAGTTGTACTGCATTGGTGTACTGTTCAGCATAGTTGTCTGCATCCTCTGAGGGGTTGGTGGTGTGAAGCTACAGACACCCTCCCTTAGGAGGTTGTAGTCAGCTTTTGAGAAGTCTTTTAGCTTGATTATGGTTGAGGGGGTTGGGTGGGACAGAAACTTCGAATGAGACAGTACAATGATCTGATATCACCAGGGAAGAGCATACTATGGGAGTGGTGCAGCGGTCACCCATGTTGGTAAGAGCCAAGTCCAGAATGTTATTCCTCTTGTGAGGAATGAGACAAGCTG
This sequence comes from Protopterus annectens, assembly GCF_019279795.1. NCBI lineage: Eukaryota > Metazoa > Chordata > Ceratodontiformes > Protopteridae > Protopterus > Protopterus annectens. The sequence goes on from NC_056749.1 coordinate 83,015,151, forward strand.
GCCTAATGTGTTAGAATTAATGCAGTCAAGGAATCATTGAGTGAGTACATTAGTGTAGGAATAGTTCACCCAGTCTGTGGTGGGGTAGTTGAAGTTTCAAGTTACCAAAGATCAGGGTGTTAGGGGATAACTTAATGGAGTCGAGTAGATCCAGGTAAGATGAATGGGTATCCTGAGTCATGGACAGGGGTATATAACTGGGTTTAACTTGGATGGGTGTCTTGCCAACTGTCAGTTGCACCTGGAGTAGTTCCAGTGCATCATGCCGGCAAACCAATCTGGAGGTGTGCCTGTCCTTAATGAAGATAGAGCATCCACCACCCTTAGTTCTAGAACTATGAGATGCATGCATAATTTTTAAATTCAGGAGTTAGAATGCTAATAATGTTAATTATGTTTAGAATATAATTGATTACTAAACAAACTTGAAGACCTATAAAACTGGGAAAGGAGATGTAACATAAGAATTTTTGTTCTTCCAGAAGAGACAGAAGATGTGGTAAGTTTTCTATCTACTTAGATGCTGAAACTCCTTAAATATACAGTAACCTGTGACTGGTATTGAAAGAGTGCTTATTGTTCACTGGATATGCAGATTCCTCTAAATCCTTAGTCTCCTCCTAGAGCTTTGTACTAAAATGTATATTTAGGTAAATAACTAGTATTGAAGACCGCCTGGTCAAGCTCTCCATTAAAATTTAGCCAAAGCAATATAAGCTTTCATAATGACTTTGCACAAAGACTTTAGAGATAAGGAAAAAAAATGGTCATTACTAAAACACTTAAAACAAAATTGCATTTAAGGTCCAGTTATTATAGTCATCCAGATTCTAAATATACCTGCAATCTGTATCACAATGAGTTAATAACATGGGAGGAAGTATGTTATTAAAAAAAAAACAATCATAATATAATTTCTCCTTTCCCTTACAGCTTGGATAGAGCCAGCCTAAAGAAAGCCATCAGAGAGGCTAAATCAAGCTATAAAAGGTAAAAGGAAGAGAGAGGAGCACTTCACCAACAAGGGCCCAAGTCGACTATGGCAAGGTATTCAGCACAGCACCAATCATAAAGCCAGTAACTGTATGGCTGTTGATGGAGATGCCTCAATGATAGAGGAACTTAATCAGAATCAGAATCACATTTATGGGTCAACTTATGCATGCAATACAAAGAATTTGACTCCGGTTTCAGTTACTCTCCAAGTATGAATTACATAAATGGCCTACATACAACTATTAATAACAAGACAAACGACATGGATGCAACTATTAAGAACAAGACAAAAAATGTAAATATACATATACATACAGGTCTATATCAGATTAATGAAGTTTTAATACTTCGAATCACTAAAGATCGAACTTTATTGTCAAAGTCTTAAAACTTCGAAGTGCTATAAAAATGTTATTAAAACAAAAAAGAAAAACAAAAGGGTGTAAGCAGGGGGGCAAGCCAGCCTGCATCCCCCACACCCCCTGCTCTGTAAATATACCAACTCCGAGATCTCGCTACAGTGTAGGAAATGGAAATCTTCTGTTTCTGCACTGAAGTGCAATCTCAGAGTTGGTATATTTAAGTAGCGGGGTGTGTAGGGGGTGCAGGGGGGCTTGCCCCCCTGCTTACTGCCTTTAAGTGTTTTTTTGTTTTGTTTTAAAAACATTTTTATAGCACTTAAAAAGTTTTAAGACTTTGATCACTAAAGTTCAATCTTTAGTAATTTGAAGCATTAAAACTTTGGTAATCTGATATAGACCCATACAAACAAGGTGCAAACTGCAAATCAGTGCAAGAAGTACTGAAATAAACTCTGAAAGAAACAAGTATTAACAATATGTAAAACATACTGCCAAATCCTGGGAGGCTTGGTAAAAAGAATACCCCAACCTAATAAGCGGAGTTAATCATTTATGAACTTGATGGCCTGTGGAAATAAAGCTGTTCTTATATCTGCTTGTTTTGGTGCATATTAATCTATAATGCCTGGCTAATGTTAATAGTTCAAAATGATGGTGGCCTGGATATGAAGGATCAATGATGATTTTCCATGCCCTTTTCATGACTCTAGAATAGTACAGGTCCTGTAAGCAGGGCAAATTAGCACCAATAATATATATTTTTTTAGATTTTTATTTTGGTTTTTATTGATTGTTTTTTTCTGTGTTACCTTTTTACTCCCTGGTAAAGAAACCTGTCATCAGTAGCGTAAATGACTACCGTCCAGTGGCACTTACTGCACTCATCATGAACTGTTTTGAATAACTGGTTCTGCAATACATCAAGGGCAGTCTCCCAGGTATCTCAGATACACACCAAGATGCTTACAGAGCAAATGGGTTTACAGAAGATACCATCTCCACACTGCACTCTGTCATCTTGGGCAGCAGGGGAGCTATGTGAAGATGCTCTTTGTAGACTTTAGTTCAGCTTTTAACAGAGTTATCTCAGATAGACTGGTCACTAAACTTGCTAGCCTAAGACTTTCAGAATCTACCTGCTGTTAGATTAAAGACTTTTTGACTAGCCATACTCAGATGGTTAGACTAGGCCTGTACCTCTCCTCCACTGTCAGGCTTAACAGTGGTGTCCTAGAAGGCTGTGTGCTCAGACCCCTTCTGTATACTCTTTATACCCACAACTGTGTCCCTCTCATTCTACTAATACCACCATTAAGTTTACAGATTATACCAAAGTAGTTAGACTTATTTCAGGAGGAGATGAGACAGCATAGAGAGATGAAGTTCAAAGACTGGCAGCATGTTGGACTCAGAACAACCTTGCCCTGAACTCTGCCAAAGCAAAATAACTCATAATGGATGTCTGGAGGCACAACGTGGATTACAACCCAATATATGTTAATGGAGACTGTGTGGAAAGGGTTCTTGTCTACAACATTTTAGGTGTACATGTGGCAGGAGGTCTCTCTCGGTCCATAAACACTACTGAGGCAGTCAAGGAGGTACAGCAGAGACTCCATTTCCTGAGGATCCATAGGAAAAACAACCTGAAGCAGAAGCTACTGGTGTCTTTTTACTGCTGTTTTACTGAAAGTGTGCTGACATACTTCTTTTCCAGATGTTGGTATGCCAATAGCTCAGCAGCAATCAGGAAGGCCCTTCAAAGAATCATTAACTCAGCCCAAAAAAAAAATCATTGGCTGCTCACTCCCCTCTTTGGAGGAACTCTTCAGCAGGGCAACCAACATCTTGAAAGACCCTTCTCACCCTGGACATCCCCTGTTTGAGCTGCTGCCTTCTGGCAGATGGTTCAGATCCATTCCATCCCAGACAAACAGACTTAAGAACAGTTTCTATCCCAGTGCCATAAGTGAACTGAACAATGATAAATACTCACAGTGAGTACAGATAATAGCCATTTGCACTATAAGGTCTATGTTTGCATTTCTGTGCACCTTACTTTATTCCTTTTGAATACAATATACCCAAGTGCAATAACTTAGTTGTTTACAGCATTGCATTGTGTTATATTGCATTGTCTGGTACTGTATTGTATTGTATACTCTAATTTATTCATGTTCATTATATGTGAATGCACCTTAGGAGGACTGCTACAAATTTTGTTGTACTTGTGCAGTGACATAGTCATCTTATCTATCTTTCTTAATTTTGCTCTCAGCAGGTATGGCTTGGACTGCTACTGCACTAAAAAAATCTGGAAAATTGGTAGAAGTAACCGATTAAAAAAAATAGATTACAGCTATACTTACCAGAGAAAAGAAAAACTAAATGATTATTGAATTCACATAATCATCTGCAGTTTTATATTCACTGTTTACTTCTAGTAATTGTGTATGTATGCTTTTTAAAAGAGAACAAATAAGTAGAAAGTAGGCAGTACACAGTGTTCAGATATAGTATTTTAAGTATTTAACAACCAAGCAATCCTTACTTATTTAGTGCCTTCATCTTTTATCAATCTTCTTCAGAATGAATACCCCTTAATAAACAAACCTATTTATAGCTCATCTTACAGTCACATGATCACACCTAAAACCAATTGGCCAAGTATATCATTTAAAAGCTCTACTTTCTATTCTTTCTTTATAACTCTACATCATGTATTATTTGAGGAAAGTGTTCAATGCTAACATTTTAAAGGAGATGTTATTAAGTTGCTTCAAATAAAAGAACTGTGTTGGCAATTCAGGTTAAGAGTAAACATAAATCCAGGATTAAATTAAAGTTTTAATATTAAATGTATTTTAAAGGCTAGAGCTGCTAAATTTTAACCCCCAACTATTGCTTTTACATGTGATCTTTTGACTGTAAGCTGTTCTATAAATTTATATGTTTTTTAATTGATCTTCATTCTTAAGAAGTTCGGACAATAAAAAGTGAGAGTACTGAATAGGATGTGGGTTCATTGCTTTCTCAAAGCAAAGCAGTGTTTGGTTATTAATTTGGATTTTCTTGACAACCACAATTAAACATAAGGTAAGACTTTATATGGATAACTTTCCATTAGATAAATGTAGTTACCTGTGTACTTCAAAAATTTGCATCAAATGACCCATGCTTTTATGATAATTTCTTTTATGTTTTGCCTAGTTCACTCAATGTACTATCATGATTTTAAAATTACTTTTTCCTTATTTCTTGTCTTTCATCTAGACCACTAAAATAGTTAGGATATACTTTATAATTTATGATGTTCACTTCCTGCATTAATAATGGTTTGCTACTTTTTGTTTTTGTGTAAAGCATGACTTATAATACATAACACTTTTCACATTACTTATCTGTACATAATAATCAATCAGGAATTGCTAAAATGTTGATATCTAGTGAATTAACCTCTAGGTTAAATAGCTTTAAAATGAGACTGTATCCATTAAGAGATTATAAAGCCTAAAATTTCATCTAACTTTGAAAAAACATGAGTTTAATAATAGAATGCCTTCAGACCTTATAAATTTAGAAGAGTTTAAAACATGCTATATAAATGAAATAGATACATTTAATGCAATACATAACAATGAAAAGAAATGCTAATCATGATGTGTGACACATTTTAACCTATAAACAGAGTAAATCACTGACATGGTGCAAGACAAAAGTTAGATAAAGAGTAGAAAAGGAATGAATACATATTCAAGACAGTTTTTGAATAGTTAAATTCAAATTTCAAAAAGAGATACTTTTGACAAAATTGCCTCACTTAACTACAGTTATCAAGATATTCTTTCAAATTAGAGTGCACAAGCCCTTGATAACATAAAATTATCATCTTACTCACTGTCTCTTAAAGCCATGCATAACTTAATTAAATGAGCAGAAATACAAGCCAGACCTAATCATATAAGAAAAATCAGAAACTCTAAACACAATAAATACAAATTGAGAAAAGTAGTATACTATAAGAATTATACAGGTCTTTGAATCAAATATGTTATGGTTAGCACTTTATCTTAGAAATATATGTCATTAAATCACAAATTGCAACCTTATCAGAAACAGCCAAGCCAAGAGCAATCTTACAGCACATATACATTATAAAGATGTCTCAAGCAAATTGAAAGAAACCAAGAACAATAAATCCCCAGATATAATGAGATTATACCACAACTTAAAAATTCCTATCAAAACAAATGTTTTCTTTCATAAAGAGTTATTAGGTACCAAAACATATGTAAGAGCTCTTCAGTCGTGGAAATATTCTCTAACATCTTCTATTCTAACAGAAGATAAGGATCCATCAAACTGCTTGGTATACAGGCTTATATATTTATCAAATTCTATCATCAATCCATCCATCCACCCACAACCCCTTTTTCCAGTTTTACACATGGGGTCAGGGTATCAAATCAACAGTAGAAATCATAGAGAGTCAATGTTTTACACCACTAACCCTGTCATGTTAATATATTTATTAAATATTGATTATAAGAGATTCTTGCCTATTTTCTATGAACAGAGTAAAGCAAACAATTATTCTAATAATGAATAATGATAAGACGTTTATCATTCTCCAAAGAGAAAAGCAAGCTAATATAAAATTAATATTGACACTTATAATAAATACTAACAAACATGAAACTATTTTCTTAAGTCTAGATATTGAAGACACCTTTGAATCAGTAAGTTAGGAATACTTATTTAAAGTTTCAGAAATATTGAATTACGAACACAATTCATTACTTTAATAAAAAACGAAGAAAGACAAAGCTTCTGTAAAATTGGGAGTACTCTCTTTGGAGACAATAGAATTAAAGAAAGTTATAATACAGGGATGTGTAATGTCCATTTATTATCTGCTTTGCCTACAGAAATTCTTACAAGCAATATTAGATCCAACAACAAGGTTCAAGGTGTAAATGTAAGAAATAACTATGAATCTAAATTGATGATTTTAGCAACAGCAAAATTTGGTAAACTAACTGGATTAAAATTTAATAACCATAAATCCAAATACATAATGTAAACAAACCTCATTAGTACAATTCCTCCTGCATTCATGTTGAGATTAGATAGCTATAAAAACATGCATTGAGATAAGAGACAAAAACTTTGAAAAATCATTAGAAGAAATATCTCACTTAAACTTTTGGAATAAATTAATAATTGCTTTTGAGGATAGGCTTCAATTAATAAAAATAATCTTACAGGCTAACAATTCAAACAGGATACAGTTCAATGCATTTATGCCAAGCAAATCACATTTAAAGAACATCAACAAAAAGCTGATCACCTTTTGATGGTTTCCTACCAAAAAAGTGAAACTGCTCATTAAATCATATAAGACCATGGAATCAAATAAGAATTAAGTTTCCTGATATAGAAAGCAATCTTAAAAAGAGCCCTTACTAAAGTCATAATACATTGAACAAAGAGTACCTATAATTCTAATGGGAAAAGCTACAACTGAAAAAAAAGGAAAAATAGAAAAAAAGAAAATAGTGCTTTAACAACGGTTATAGAAAATGATACTTGGTTAATTATATGTAAAATATTCAATTATTCAAAATAGGTAACAGTAGCAGGCGACATCAAAATAAATCCATGGCTCAGTTCCCTTCACACATTTATTTACACATACCTAAACAGGATTAAAAGCTTTCATCCATAAAACTGGACTTCATCAGAATCCATTTCATCATGTACTAACAACCATTCTTATAGAAAAACATCATGGCTCCAATTGACTTTAATTAGCAATTAAACAATACATTTAACGGTAAAAAGTCAGTTTAAAAATCCAGTTAAAAACCTTGCAAGCATTATTCATTATACAACCAGAAGTGAACTTAAAAATGTTGTCTCAAATGACATGAATATTAAAATTGTCAAATAAATTTATTTAAAACTTAAGTTAAGAAAGTTTTATACTTATTATCAAAGTCTATTAGCCCTGATTGCCAACAATGAATGAATGGAAATGGTTTCATTAATACCAGAGTGATGTGTGGCATGTAACTTCAATTTCCATTTAACCTCCTTTGATTCTAAATATAACTTAGGGTCCCCACACCTGAGGTTTATTTGAACCCACTCTAATATAGTGAAAACATTTTTGTTGTATTCAGGACAAATTCTTCAATGTTTGTATAGTGCACTCTTTTCATTACATTTCACAACATTAAACTGATGCACATATATCCTCTTCTGGAGATTCCACTCAGTTTTGCCTACATAAAAGGCAGGACACCCAAAACACTTGACAAGGTAAACCACAGACTTAGTTAAACAGTTATATAATGACAAACACCACAGAAGTACAGCCTTTAATATCTCTAGTGCCTCAGCAAAACTGCCTTCAAGGAGTATAGTAACATAAAAAATTCACACACACACATATATATATATATATATATATATATATATATATATATATATATATATATATATATACATATATACATATATACACACACAAACACAACTTATACAATTAAATAATCAAACAATAAATCAGTTAATGACATACTTCCAAAAGCCTGTTTATACAGCTCTGCATTCTATTTAAACTGTTTTTGTGTTGATTAACTGTTTAGCACTTTTAAAAAAGTTATTTGTTGCTTAATTTTACCTGTAGGCTAACACACTAAAGTGTGCTAGACGTTTAAAAGCATTTATAGCATTTACTGTCTGTTTTTCCTCTGTTTTCTTCAGAATTTGCTGATCTCTGGGCTTTGGCTTGGTTCCTGTGCTATTCCGTATCCTTATTTGGATAAAGGGAAGCTTCTTTGTTCACCAGTGGGAGTGGGGAGCACTGAGCAGCCTATTTGTCCCTAGAGCAATGGTTCCAGCCAGAAACTTGTAGTCTGTTGGCCATTTTGGGTCAATTCCTAGCTCTTTTCAACCCCCTGCTATAAAGCCCGCTTTAGCACGCTTTTGCGTGATTTAGCGTGGAGTTGCCCATAGAGCACCATCGGGCAGCGCTGGTTAAACAAGGTTAAACTATTTCTGGCTCCGTAAAGTCTGCTCTTCAATTTTTCCCTTAGAACTTCTTTACTTGCAATCTAAACAGGCTATTCTCTATCTCAAAAGCTAAGCACTTGCTCCTAAAGCACTTTTATATAGGTAAAGTACTTATATACTAAAAGTACTACATTAGCCTAGAATCCCCTTGAGTACCCATTTCCCTATAGGTCCCTTCTGACTCAGTTACACAGCAAACTTTTTCACTTTTTCTAGCATGTCGAAGGGTCAGTTGCTAGTGTCCTCTCCTGTTCAGCTGGTGAATCTGGGCATCTTGAGGCAATGTTACAATTGCCTCATGTACACAGACAACCCACTCCTTCTCCCACAAAACACAAATACATGTGAGAGATGCAACTATATAGCCAAACTGGAGGCTGAGCTCTCTCAACTCAGGACTGGCAAGACCAGACAGGAGGAGAAGGAAACCACGCACACCACAAACCCAGTTTCACATAGAACTATCACAACTGCAAAACAAACACATAAACACACAAAGACATACTCGGAGGCACTGATCAAAAATCTACCAAAACTACAGAGGCCTCCAAAGCAGACACCCAAGCAACTGCCACCTCAAGACATAAGACATGCAACACATAGTTCTCAAAGTCAGTGTGCTAAACAGTCACAGCCCTTAAGGCCAAACACAATGCCAGACACACTGACGTCCCACTCACCAGACTGAACAAGGAAAAGATCACAGTAAGCTGCCTGTCAGGCGCTAGAATCTGCCACATAACACAAGCACTCAGGTCACTCCACAGCAAGTACAAGTATGACTCAGTCATTGTCCATGCCGGTGTGAATGACCTGAGACGTACCTCCCTGGACTACATGAAAATAGACATAGAGGAGCTCTCAGATTATGTAGCCCAGGCCGGTATGACCCTGACCCTGAGCAGTATCCTACCCTCACCAAGAATGATGCCACAATACAGAGACAAAATGATCAGCTTTAATAATTGGCTTAATTACTGGTGTCATTCTAATGGGATCAATGTCTGTCTGCCTGGGATGACATGCTTGACAAGCCACGCTGCTTGAGGGCGGCTTGCAATTGTCACCCTGGGCTTCCGGATATTGGCAAAGGCTCTTGCCACCCCATAGTGCCTTTTTAGGCAAGGCTCAAATGATAAACCTACCGCCCTAGAAAACAAAATGGAAAAAACTAAGGGTAATACTGCTCAATGATTAAAGTATCACAATGTAGGGCAACCAGCAAGGAGACACCAGACCGTAGATGGTACTATTCAGCACAAATAAACGGCACGTTGCAAGAAAATTAAAATAAAATCAGTTTTAATGCCACAATTCGAACAGCAGAAAGCACAAAAAGGACTAAGCGCTTTCACCAGGTATACTGGCTTCATCAGAGTCACAGTAACACAAACAGCTTGGTGCTAATAAATACTACCCATCAGAGCAATGTTAATTAATCAATAATTCAATTAACCACACATCCTGTATTGTCAATCATATTTCCTACAATACTAAAGCCTTGTGTTCCGGGTGTTTGATGTTTGATAGCCATTCAATCAACAACAACAAATAAATAAAACATTTCAGTTAAAAAATGAAATAATATTCATTAAAACTATGCAACCAATATAGATGTAATAACATTCCATTAATACAATCCATAAATTAATGAATATTCCTACTCAAAATTAATTTTCATCATCTCACGGAGTGCCACATAGTTGCTTGTGCAATGTGAGATGGAGTGGCAAATCAGATTAAATGCCACTAGAATACCTGGGATTAACGAGAACATTTCTTTAAAACCCTTGTTGAAATATAGGGCAAGTTTTATATGATTTAACAAAACTTGATGGGGTAGGATATGTTCTTTACATTAAGTAACATGTATAGGTATACACATATATATATTTTTTTAAATTAATTTTGAGTAGGAATATTCATTAATTTATGGATTGTATTAATGGAATGTTATTACATCTATATTGGTTGCATAGTTTTAATGAATATTATTTCATTTTAACTGAAATGTTATTTGTTGTTGTTGATTGAATGGCTATCAAACATCAAACACCCGAACACAAGGCTTTAGTATTGTAGGAAATATGATTGACAATACAGGATGTGTGGTTAATTGAATTATTGATTAATTAACATTGCTCTGATGGGTAGTATTTATTAGCACCAAGCTGTTTGTGTTACTGTGACTCTGATGAAGCCAGTATACCTGGTGAAAGCGCTTAGTCCTTTTTTTGCTCTGCTGTTCGAATTGTGGCATTAAAACTGATTTTTTTTTTTTTTTTTTTGCAACGGCGGTTTTATATTTATGCTGAATAACCATTCTGGTGTCTCCTTGCTGGTTGCCAATACTTTAATCATTTTGGCGGACTCCTGTTTTTGGCGTCTTTTTCTTTTGGACTATTAATACTGCTCAATGCCAGAAGTCTAAACCTCAAGATGCACACCCTCGAAGCCCTCCTCAGTATGGAGAACATCGATGTCTGTGCTGTGACTGAAACCTGGTTCAAGGCTCCTGAGAGCACCCCAGCACTATCAGGTTATACCTCATATCATGCGTTCCGGCCCCAAAATCCGGACCAAACCACAAAAGGAGGGGGAGTATCCATATTCATAAAGGATACCCACACCTCCAGGTTAGTGGCAATGCACAAAGCATCGGAGACCATCCAGGTCCAATTAACCATAGGTAAAACTGCCCTACAGTTTGTAGCATGCTACAGACCACCCTCTCAAACTCAGGAAACCCACACAGCCTTCCTGAAGACACTGGAGAGTATGAATGTCTCTCCAAACACCATCATATTGGGTGACTTCAACTACCCAAACATAGACTGGGAACATTACTCAAGCCCCAACACCCTACCCCAAAGGTTCCTGGAGTTCATAAACTCAAATGCTATGGAACAACTAGTCACCATTCCCACAAGAGGAGAAAATATACTAGACCTGATCATCACAAACATGGGGACAAAATGCTCCACACCGGTAGTATATCCCTCATTGGTGAGATCAGACCATAAATTAATCTCACTGGAGATCCACATCTCGCCCCCAACCTCAGCAAAAAAGACCACAGTGAAGAACTTCTCAAAAGCAAACTTCACACTTCTTAAAACTGGAGTGGTATCCTTCAAGGCCCCTGAGCCAGTGGAAACCACAACCCACGCTGTTGAAACCCTTACAAATGCCTTCTACGAGCACCTCCAGGAATGTATGGATCAAGCAATCCCTAATAAAATCAAGACCCTTTCCACCAAAGGCAGGCGCCCGGTCTGGTGGACCCCAGCCATAAACAAACTCTACAACAAGAGGAGAAAGCAACTACATGACAGAGCAAAATCCCTAAAAGGGAAGGCATCTCTGATCAATACTAGCAAAAAACTACGATCACTCATAAAATCATCCAAGGCCAACTTTGAGAGAAAAATCGCTAAAGACACAAAAGACAATCATAAGGCCTTCTTTAGCTATGTTAGAAACCTGGGTGGAAACTCCCAGATATGCTCAGAATTAGTCCAAAATGATACAAAAATCACTGAACCCACAGACATTGCCAACATACTGGCAGACAGCTTCAGTGCAAATTTCTCCCCAAAGGAGAAATATCTATCCCACCAGAATCTAGCCTCCCAAACATCTCAGATGCCCAGGTGAGAGCTGCTCTCTCTAAAGCAAAAACACAGCATCAATGGGACGGACGGTGTCCCCGGCTGTGTGCTACGAACTCATTGAGGAACTAAACCCACACATAAGGCTGCTGTTTAATCTTAGCCTTACTACAGGAGGCGTGCCCAAAGAATGGCGTCGGCAACTGTGGTCCGACTCCACAAAGGCGGTGCTTCTACGGACCCTGGAAATTACCGCCCCATAAGCTTGACGAGCCTTGTCTGCAAAGCTATGGAGAGGATCATAATAGAACTCATAAATAAAGACATTGGGGACCTACAGACACTGGATCCTACCCAATTTGCCTTTGTCAAGGGCAGATCCTGCCTCTTGAACTTGGTCGACTTTTCAAAACAGTCACTAAGGCCATTGATGAGGGTAAGGCAGTTCACACAGCCTACCTTGACCTAGCAAAAGCGTTGACACAATACCCCACTCGGGCATCATAGAAAAGCTCACCAGCTTAGATGTAAACCCATATGTCACAAGATGGGTTGCAAACTGGCACAAGGACAGAACCCACAGGGTTAGAGTTGCTGGTGCCATGTCAGACTCTAAGCCGGTCACGGCGGTGTCCCACAGGGCTCAGTCCTGGGCCCCTCTTGTTTGGCATTTATTTTTCTGAAGTGCAGGCAAACATAGGGGATTGTGGCTGACAAAATTTGCAGATGACTGCAAACTGGGCACCATAACTGACACTCCATCAGACACAGACATCCTCCAGAGAGGTCTCATAGAAATGGATAACTGGTGCCAGAGCCATGGCCTTAAGCTAAATGCCAAAAATGTATAGTCATACCCTTTGGAAAAAACAAGGTAACCCCTAATTACCACATAGGTGGTAATCCATTAAACACGGAAGAAGTTATCAGGGACCTGGGGACCCAAGTTGACAGTAACCTCTCTTTTGACACTCACATTGCCAAAGTGGTTAGGAAGACCTTCTACATTGCCCACCTGATCATGTAAGGATTCACATCCAGATCAGGAGAGGTCATTGTACCCTGTACTCTTCACTTATCAGACCAATGATTGAGTACAACGCCCCATTGAATGTACCTTACCCGACACCTGCAGCAGTTGGAAAGACCCCAAAAGTTCCTCACCAAAAGGATAAAGGGGCTCAAACATATGTCATATGCTGCCCGACTGAAGAAACTCCAGCTCTATTCAGTTGCATACCATCTGCTCAGAGGTGATCTGTGCCTGACATACAAGGCCATGTCCAACCCGAATTAATGGACATGCTCCACCTCAAAAAATCCAAATCCACCAGAGCCACGAGAGCAAGAGACTTAAACCTCAACACGGATATAAATAGGACATGCTGGAGAGACAGATTCATCACCCAGAGACTCCCTACACTATGGAACAGAATCCCAGTCCATGTGAGGCAGAGCCCCTCACTGACTCTGTTCAAGAAAAATCTTGACGAGTGGATGGGAGATCGTAGGTTTACCCCGGGAATCATCTCTGTGTCACTGCTGGACAGAGGCACAGCAAACTAATGGGTATAGTATTCTCATCCTAAGGGGTGGTGAAAGCCACACACACTCTGGCTAGGCTTATAAATGCCCCAGAGCAGATAGCCTAATATAAACCTATGAACCTATGAACATTCAACATTCAGTCCTTGTAGCACCAACGCTGCATATTTCAAAATGAAAATTGTTTCTTTAAATAAAATTTTATCCTTAAATTGTGCTGAATCACCTACAAATAATGTAACTTGTTCCAAGAATCAACCTTTTATCAAAGTAGCATTGCCATTATGAAATTCTTTAATGTGAACAGCCAGTGAACTCTCACAACGTACATTTCTGATATCTCTGATATGTTCCTGCAGTCTGATCTTAAAGGGGTGTGTTGTTTCCCCTATATAAAATAAGCCACAAGGGCACTTTAGTGCATAGAACTAAGAGCCATTGGTGGAACAACCCCTACAGGAATTTCAGGAATGAATGATAGAATTGTTATTTGTACGACACACAAACAAGGAAAAAATGGTGGGGACTCTACATCTAAAGGTACTGTACCGAAAATAACTTATTCCATTGTTACATCAATACTGGTGCTTTCTTATCAACTTGCTGGGAATGGATTGACTAACAGAGGGAATTTTTACAGTAACAAAGCTGGTGGACAATTTGAGTATTCTGATGGCCCCAGTATTTACAATAATAGGTCATATGGTCACAGAAGGGGACAGAGACAATATGGTGAAAGTGCAATGAACAATGTGGGGGGAGCGCAAGTTGGAATAATAAACACATTGGTAATACTGCAATCTCGCAAGCACCTAATTTTCAGAGTATTTGAGACAAATGCTTTGATGTTGAGTTTGTGTCTTTATTTATTTATTTTATTTTATTTTACATTTGTTTAACAGAATGGTCTGACTGGGACAGTGCCCATTTTCAGTAGAGGCCTGGGTAGAAAAACTTCAGACTAAGCTTACATACAAATTATTACAGCAAGTAACAAATTATAAACCAAATTGACAAAAAAATAGTGTTACCACAGTTACAGGACAAAAATATAAAAACAAAACTCTTGAATATAAACAAATATTTGGTTGAATTTATATGTATATATATATATATATATATATATATATATATATGTGTGTGTGTATGGAGAAACATAACATTAGTTAGGAAATTAAGCAGGGAGAATCACTTAGGCAAAGCAGTGAATAGTTTGTAATACTTCTGTGGTGAGAGTTGCAGCTAGGAATGTAACTACTTATAGAGAAGTAGTGTTGTTAGAAGGGATATGTTAATAGAGTTAACAGCTAGCCAGAATGTATAAGTAATGCTAAGTTAATAATTATCCTGGAGTGCTACATGTGCAAAGTTGGGAATCAAATAAGTTAATAATTATCCTGGAGTGTTACATGTGCAATGCCAGGAATCAAATAAGTGTCTTTTGAGAGATATTTTGAAATTATTAAGATTGCTTAGGGATCTAATATTATGTGAAAGGGTATTCCAATTTTTAGCAACAAAGTTAGAGTAAAGAGAGTTGCCTGCTGTATTTGATACTTTCGTTACTTGGATAAGTCTTTGTTAGATGATTGAAGAGTATGAATGTTAGAAAAGGGTTGTAGAAGATTTGTTTAATAAAGGTATGTTGTCAGGATTGTGCGTTATTTTGTGAACCATTATTAACTGGTTATAGTTCATAATATGTGGTATATTGTGTTAATGAAGACCGGTATAATGCAAGTAGTGATCAAAATATTGGTAATTCTTTAAAAGATTTAATTTTTTGAATGGAAAGTTATTGGTGAAAATTAAGACACTACAAATAGACAATTATTTAAAGAAGTGTTTAGACTTAAATGCAGTCCCACAGGGACTACATGTTTTTAAAATTTTCATTTGGATTAGATTTTAATGACTGACCAGATGTATGAAAAATTTGTACAAATGTTTGATTGTCATGAGTTTGAATTGCTGCAAAAAAATTATTAAATTTAACAATATAAGAAATGGTAATTTACTTAAGGAAGATGACAAATTAAATACTGATATCAAAAATTATTTTTTATTTGAGAGATGGAAAGGACATTATTTGAAAACACTTTCAAAGATTAAGAAGAAATGTATATATTAATATTGTAAAGAAAAAACAAAAAAAGTTAGGTAGGGACATTAAACAGTATGGTAATAAAGAAGCATACCCATTAAAAATGATACTGCAAGAAAAGTCCTTACAGGAAACCTGAGAGAGGTGTGAATAGAAGTGGACCTGACAATTTCAAGGGGAGAAATTTACCAATTAACAATAATCAAGTGAGGCCCCAAGATTTTCATCACCCCCAACCCCCAGAGAGACCAGTATGAGACAGCAACACAGAGGCTCAGGGCAAACACCATCTAAGACAACCATGGGCTTGGAGGGGAAGAACAAACAGGAACAAATCTTAGGTGACAATGATAGCATAGTGTACACCAGCAATGGTTTTAACATTTACAGCTATACCAATTACCAGATAAAATATCATCCTTTTTCAAAAAGGGTTGAAGTTCATCCCTCATAGAAATTTTCATGTTGTAAGTACATTAAAAGAAATACATTTTTTATTAGAAAACTAAATATTGCAGTATTTTTGATGAAAGATTGGGTGAATCAACTAACATTGCTTAACCCAAGGAAGTATTTAGAAAGAGAAGTACTTTTAACCCAGAACTTCTCCCCACATTAAATGTCCATGAAAAGGCTATCATTGATGATGTCTATCTATTTAGCATCAATTCAAAAAATAAAAGGGCACATTATGCTAATCTCAATAAGAAAGAAAAAGAGTTGTTTGAGAATTTGACGAAGGACAAGACTGTCCATATTATGAAATCAGACAAGGGAAGGGGAATTGTACTTTTCAATTATATTGATTATTTTAACATAATGAGCTATCTATTACATAATATTAATACTTATTCCCTTTTTCTTTAACTAGTTATCTCTTGCATATCATAGAATAGACTCCTTTTTGGAAGAATTCCTGGTAGAACAAAGAATAACCAAGAAAATAAATGAAAAGTGGAGAAACCCATAGTCCTTACCATTTTTGGTGTCCTCAAAAGACACAAGAGTGTGGTAAAGCCACCTTTTAAACCAAAAGTAGCAACTAGGGAGTTAAAAACTCATCCCTTTGGTATTTGCATAGCTTGATGGCTGAAAGTAATATACCAGAAATTTAATTAAAAATTCTTAGGATTTTTTGGGAAGACTAAAACATAGGTTCATAAGTTCATAGGTGTGTACTAGACTAATGGCCCTCAAGCCTTTACAAGCCTAGCCCATAGGATTACCCTGGCATCATACCACCCGACCTTAGTTCCCAGTGCCTCTGTCGAGTAGAGCCACTGGAGTGATCCCCGGGGTGACTTTTTTATTTCCCGTCCATTCATCAAGATTTCTCTTGAAGATGGTCAGTGAGGTGCTCTGTTTGACTTGTATGGGAAGTCTGTTCCATAGCATGGGCAGTCTCTGAGTTATGAACCTGTCCCTCCAGCACGTTCTGTTGATTGTGGTCATTTTTCTAACTATTGATGTAGTTGATCTTTTTACTTGCATTCCGAGGGAGGAAGGTCTCAAACACTTCCACAGGAGTTTACTATGATATAATAATTTTTGTAATGATAAAATTAGTTTATTGGTAGACTTTATGGCCATAGTTTTAGATCACAATTATATTTTCTTGGAAGGAGAATATTTTAAGCAAATGCCTAAGGGTGCCTATGGTGGCCTCTTGTGCTTCTTGTTACGCTAACTTGCTACTGTTAGACTGTGAGACTAACACAATATTCAACTCTGCATTTTCTGGGAATATCAGATTATATGTTAGATTTGTACACAATATTTTTATTTTGTGGGGGGTAGGCTGGATCTTCTGTTGTTAAATTTGCCCACTACCTCAATAACATAACTGATTTTTTAAAATTCACTTACAGCTATGATTTGAATAAAATCAGTTATTTAAGACACTTTCATTTGACATTCCGATGATGGTTTCAAGTCCATAATTTATAGAAATTTATTATTCAGGAATTTGGATTTGGATTATATGAGCAGTCATCCCCTCAGTCAAAAGAAGTGTTATTAAAGGTCAATGTATTTGTGTACCCAGAATGACCTTCCATATGGGGGACTTACCTAATGAATTAGATATTGTAGCTAATATGTTCTTGGCCAGAAGATACCTTTCACATTTAGTAAACAATGTTAGAACTTATTTTCAGGCTGAGTGGTGGAAGAAGTATAAATCCCCTTTAGGAATTTGAATGGAACAGTAGTAGTATGCCTGAATAGTATAGAATAGTATGCCTGGTGAGAACCGTTTTGAAATATCTTTAGTAGCCCGATACTACCATCAAGTGGAAGAAATTATAAATATAATAGGAAGACTTTGGAATATTTTGAAAACCAATCCTACTATTTTGCAGTTGTTAGGAGTAGAACCTAAGTTCACTTACAAGACAGGAAGGAATTTAAAGGAATGGTTTGTGTTTTTTTTTAATTTCTCTCTCAGACAATTCATGAAAAAGGTACTACTAAATGTGGAGCATATATTTTTGAGGGGAGTTATTTTATTTTAGAAAATTATCTAAAATCTAAAGTAGTGTTTGTGAAGGGTAACTGCTTAACTAATTTTGTGGTTTACCTTGTCAAGTGTTCTGGGTGTCCTGCCTTTTATATAGGCAAAACCCAGCGAAGTCTCCAGATCAGTATAATATTCTGAAATGTAATGAAATGAGTGCACTATACAGACATTGAAGAATTTGTCCTCAATGCAAACAATTTGTTTTCACCATATTAGAGTGGGTTAACATTAACCCCAAGGTTGGGGACCCCAAGTTACTTTTAGAATCAAAGAAAGTTCAATGGCAACTGAAGTTACATGCTACACATTACCATGGTATTATTGAAACCATTTCCATTTATTCATTGTTGGCAATGAGGGCTAATAGGCTTTGACAATAAATTTTAAACTTTTTTTACCGTTAAGTTATAATTAAATTTGTTTGATAACTTTAATATTAATGTCATTTGAGACATTTCTAAGTTTATTTCTGTTTGTATAATGAATAATACTTGCATGCTTTTAAATGGATTTTTAAAGGGACTTTTTACTGTTTAATTTATTGTTTAATTGCTAATTAAAGTCAATGGGAGCCATGACATTTTTCTATAAGAATGGTTGTTAGTACACAATGAAATGGATTCTCATGATGTCCAGCTTTATGGATGAAAGGGCTTAATCTGGTTTACTTCTGTGTAAATAAATGTGCTGAAAAGAACTGTGCCATGAATTTATTTTGATGTTGCCTGCTAGAATTATCTATTTTGAATATTTTAGTTGCCTTTAGCACCTTTAAACCTTTTGTATGATTCTGGTTAATTATATGTAAATGAATCCAATATAAATATACCTAGTCAATCTCGCTATATTAATAAAATACTAATTTTTTAAACTATTATGATGGTCAGTTTGATTTGAAAAATTGTTCTAATTTGATGAAAGATGTTGGCTTTCTAAGATGGTATAATTTATTTAGGCATGGACACTTAAAATCAACACATGCTTTACTTTCTTAATTTCATTTAGACAGAGGAGAATGGAGAGTAATTCATGGTATTAGAAGTCAAGTTCAATATAAATTTCATGAATTATCCCATGGTCAAAATAATGCGATCACAGTTGTTACTAGACAATATTTTTATTACTGTTAACAATAAAAAAAATCATCAGCCTCAAGTATTTTATCTTCTTATCTGAAAATCTTATTTAAGATATTACTTCTTACAATTTTTTGCTATTTTCATATGTTTCAAATGCAATTATGCAAATCAATTTTTTTCACTGGTACCTTTTGTTTTTTTCTTATCCCTTCGAAAGACATGTGTAGAATGGACGTGCCTTCGTTGAAGGTTGGGCATCTAGCTGGCATCTCGGCACCCATAAAAAAATCAACTGCCAATCATTAGTGGACTGGAGTTCCGTTGTGGCAACCCCTAACTGGGAAAAAGCCATAAGAAGAACAAAAACAACTGTATATGAGCACGTCTCAAATGTTTTGTATATATTATTTACTCTATTACTAATAAATTTTAGGCAAAGGTTGTGTGTACCCATTCTGTGTTGTTTTATTTTTGACATTTTTATTGTTTGTCATGTTAATTGTGGAGCTTTTATCCCTGGGCCTCCACTGAAAAGGGAATAATTATTCTCAGTCCAGTGGATAATCCTGGTAAACAAATGTAAAATAAAATGTTAAATAAATGAATAATAAATAGAAATAAAATAAATTCAATGGGCTGTCAGCTGTGATCAGGTAAGGCCTCATTATTGGCTAATTTTCTCTGAATTGCAGTTAACTATTGCAATGTGCAGATCATCATTTCCTGTGGTAGTTAACTGTGCCAGCTGCATATGTGCCAAACAGTATTTACTTTGATGTCTAGTATTTTCTCCACCTCTACCAGTAGTGCTGTGAGTACCATTATGGCACAAAGGTGGTATTCCTGGTGTCTAGTCCCCACCCTTCCAATCATCATAGTGCTATAAGTACCATTATAGCACAGAAGTAGTATCCGCGGTGTCCAGTGGTTCCCCTCTCCCACCCTGATCACCTTAGTGCTGTAAATGCAGTCATGGCACACAGAAACTATCCCTGGTCTCTAGTGCTTCCCCCACCCCAAATCCCTGCACTGGTTTAAGTATTAAGGCACATGTATATTGTTTAATGTCTAGTGGCAAGGAATCCCTCCATCACCGGACTACAGTACTCCCTGGTGTCTAGCAGTCCACACACCTAATGTTGTATATTATGTGTATTAATTTAAGGCTGTCTAGAAGTATGATGGCCACCCCAACTCACACTTACACATAAGTACACATCACAAACACACTCATGCACACACGCACACACATTTGCTCAGATATTCAGCTCCTTGCATACACTCACTCACACACCCCCTGAGCCTATCTTACCATTAAAATTCCCAATATGAACTGCCGTGATGACTGAACATGACCATTTGGCCTACTGTGATGAGGAGAGAGTGGTAATACCAATTTACATGGCTGAGTGAATCCAAGAATCACTTGGTTCATAGGAGGTGGGCCCAGGTGAAAGAGAGAGAGAGAGACCGCATGGCTATTTAGCATATGCCTCTCTCCCAGAGTGCCTCATTTGCATTGGGCATGGCCTCAGAGACAGCCTGACATGGTCCTTTATGCTGCAGTCTGAATTCCAATAGGTTATCACAAGGTGTGCACCTCATGGTGACCTCGGTATTAATAATTAGATATAGATGTTAATTTTACCAGAAAAAAATAAAACATTTTCAGAGAGTAAATTAATGTTTTTATTCAAATCAGTAAGGTAATCTTCACTTTATCTACATTGGTGACTATTTACCTAGAAAAGCTTATACTGTATATATTTATATTATAAAGCATTTTACATACCTTATAGAATTCAAAAAATGAAAAAAGCTAATTTAGAATGTTGGAGGTATAACAATGTTATTAAAGTTGATTGGTGACGTAACGTGTGAGTGTATTTTGTTGGGAAATTATTGAGGGAAAATGAGATGTTTTGCAAGCTTTATGGTCTGATAAAATCTGATTAAGCACAATTCTAACTCTTTATAATGTACCATTAACTTTAATTTGAAAACGGATGAATATTATATTTTATGATCTACAATGGCTGTTGCAATAAAAGTCATTACAAGAAACAAGAAAAGAAACATTTCACAATACAAAGAATGCATTTTTCTTATACAATATCTCCATCTAGACTCAGTACTTTAACAATAAATTCCTGGATATACTAAATAATCCGGCTCTCATCAGAAAAGTCAGAACTAGATCTAACTACAGTCTTTGGCTAACTAAAGAAACTATACAATTACTAAAACAAACAAACTCTGGGCCTAATACCAGGCCAACGAAAGTAAAGCCTGCTTTGATAACTATCAGCAGATAAGAAACAAATCCAAAAAACAAATCAAGAATGATAAAATACTTTTCTACACTAGAATCCAGCACAAACACCAAAATCATCCGCAAAAAATCTGGAGTACCATTAAACAAATTCTACATCCAGGTCAATCCTCAACCCCAAACCCCAGTACTACTAGTTCTATAGATAGTATAGCTACCCAATTCAAATCCTTCTTTACCAGTTCTATACTTTCACTCGTAAAAATCAATAATGCTCCACTAGTCATTCCACCTGAAACCAATGTTACCTCCACTACCTTCTTTCTACAACCTGTCCAAACAAGTAAAATAGACAAATTGTTAAGCAAACTAAAGCCCACATCACTAGCTGCTGACCAGCTACCAAATGAGTAGCCAGTGCTTAGACAATGATTGAAAAGAGTACTCCATGGCATTGAGCCCATGTAGAACACAGCCTGGGATGTTATCAGGTCCCATGGATGCTGTGATTTTTGACCTTACAGAGGGCATTCACAACCTGCTCTTTAGTGATACAAGGTAGAGAACAGGTGATAGGGATGACTTGGGGTAGGTGTGGCAGGGACAGGGGAGTGAAGTTTTCACAGAACTTGTTGGGTAACAGGTTAACAATGTCCACAGGCTTGGTATATGTGGTATCATTAACTATCAATCTGGCACAGATCTGGGCAGTTCCTTTCATTTTACAGATGTTAACTAAAGAATGCCTTATGGTTGTCCTTAGTTGAGGAAGATAATATAGATTTGTAGTTAGCTTTGGGGGACTTCACAAGAGGTCTTATTTGCTTGTTTATGCTGAGGAGGGAGTGTGACCAGTTTAGGGCTCACTCCCTCTTACTCTTAGACAGCAATGTCTTCCTCTTATTGTAAAGCCTATTAAAGACAGTTGTCCACCAGACAGGTTTGTTCTTCCTTGAGGAGCTTGTTTTGGTCCTGTCCGGTACAGCAGAGACAATGCAGTTGTTCAGGTCTTTATATAAAGCATTTGTGTAGAACTCAGCATAGTTGTCAGTTCCATCTGAGGGATGAGGTGCAGTGAATCTATTTATACCATCCCATAAGAAGTTATAATCTGCTTTGGAGAAGTTTTTTACTTTAGTTGGTGCCGGGGGAGGAGATCAGGTGTGAAAGCAACTTTGAATGGGACTGATTTGTGGTCAGATCTCACCAGGGAAAACCTCACTGTGGGGGTGCTACAGTGGTCCCCCATATTGGTAAACACCAGATTCAGGATGTTGGCACCCCTTGTGGAGGTGTCAACTAGCTGGTCCAGGGCACTGGAGTTAATGAAGTGGTGTTCGGATGCATCTTGATAGACTACAGTAAATCCAAATAGGCAGAGTGGGTGCCCTGATTCATGGAGGGGGTCCTGTAGCTGGCAATGACTTTAATAGGTATCCTACTAAAAGTTAATTGCACCTGAAGTATCTCCAGGGAATCATGCTGTTTAACCAATCTGGAGTTATAGTTATCTTTAATGAATATTGATACTCCGCCTCCTTTAGTTCTCATACCTTCAGTTTCTGGTCTGAACGTGTGGAAGGAGGTGTAACCCTATATGGCTGGGGTGCTCTCCACAGCCTTGAACCAGGTCTCTGTGACTACACAAATGTTTATATCTTCCAAGGTGAGGACTGCTTCCAGTGAGTGCAACGTCATGTTAAGACTCCTAGCATTTAGCAGCAAAACCTTGAGGTTGTTTTTACATGGAGTTCTTAGTTCAGGAATTTAGTTCTTTTTTTTTTTCAAAACAGGTTTATTGTTTTAACATACAAGAGAAATATCATAACAATTTTATACAAGTAATTAAAAATAGATATGATTATAACATTCAACAAAACAACTAAAGTATTTACAAAGACATCCACTACAATCAGATCAATTAATTAAACTAAAATACCATGCTATTGAAATTAGGATTTTTTTAACAAATTTTGTAAATTATCCCATACAATATAATAAGATGTTTTTCTAGTTGTTCTTGACCTAATTGTGTTTATTTCCATATGGCACACTATATTCATAACATTTTTTAAATTCATTGAACGAAGGAGGTGTATCTGAAATCCAATTTCTGGTTATTATTTTCCTAGCCACTGCTAGAATAGACCATAACAAGGGAAGCTTAACCTTTTTAACACTTTGAGGTACAGGTGTGTTGAATAATATAAGAGATTTAGAAATAATGAAATTATCTGTAAAAAGAGCCTGCAAAAATTCATTAACTGACTTCCAGTATTCTTTCAATTTTATACAGTCATAAAACATATGAGCCCAGTCAGCATTAATTTCTACATTACATCTCTTACATAGATTATCTTTATTATTTATTTTATTCATCATCAAAGGTGTATAAAAAGATCTATGTAAAAATGTCCATGTATAAAGTCTCCAGACAATGGAAGACGTAGTTCTATAGGCAGATTCCAATATATATTGTTTATCTTGTTGATTTGGTGGGTCCCCATTAATAGAAGTGAAATAATTCCACTATGTATCTACACTGTAAAAAGTTTCTTGTCTGATAATTTTATGTATGTATGAAAGTTTACCTTTATCAGAAACTTTATGTTGTAAATTTAATATCAAGTAATCAATCAGTGTTGGAATAGATGCTTTAACTGTTATAGACATTAGATCTATTCTATCAATGAGATGTTGTCTAAAGGTCTGAACCTCTAACCAGCAAGTTTCTCTTAGATCAAATTCTTGTTTTAAGAAATCTAGATTTTTAACTTTATTATCAGATATCAACTGATACCAGTACTTTAGATCATTATCTATAGCTAAATGAGTTCCTTCAGAAGTAAATGACAAAAGCATACCCTGAGTATACATTATAGGGAATACAATAAAACTCCATTCCCTATACTTAGGGTGCATGAATATAAAGTTACGATAGCTAATAATATTTAATGGGTAACAAACCATATGTTTAGGTGTAATAGGTGAAGTACAAAATTCCTTTAGTAACCATAACATGGAGTTATTTACAATCATATTGTTATGTGTTAAGGAGATTTTCATGCAGTGCATACTAATTAGCTCCCAATAATCTTTCCATTTTGTGACATATGACTGATCTATTAATAAAGTAATAACTTTTACAATAGAAGAGATAGTATATAAATTAAAGTCTGGAAAAGAAATACCCCTTGAGACCAGCTATTAGTATGTTTCTTTAATGCAATCCTAGGTCTATTAGGTGCCCATAGGAAATTTAACATTAGTGTATTCAGTTTCTTGATAATTATTTTTGTAGGTGGAAGTATTATTGATTGTATTAAGTATAAAATCTTGGGGAATATTATCATTTTAATAATTGTAAGTCTCTCCTCCATAGTAAAAACATATTATTCCAGGTATTAAAAGATTTTGTATATTAAGAAAACAGGTATTATAATTATTATATATAATAGATTTAATATCTTTAGATAGTATTATACCTAAATAAGTTATCTGACCTGAATTGGGTACATATTTAGTAAAATCACTAATGAGAATATTTTTTCGTGTATATATAGGTAGTATTTTAGTTTTTCTTCATTGAATATTAAACCAGAAATACTTTTAAAATTCATCATTTTATCAAATAGAGACCGCATAGAAGAATTAGATCCTGCTGATGTAATTAGAACATCATCTGCAAAAAGTTGAATTTTGGATGTTGTATTTTCATCTATTTCAAAACCCTCTATGTCAGTACTGTTTCTGATCAAATTAGCCCAAGGCTCCATTACTAAAGTGAATAATAGTGGAGAAAGTGGACATCCTTGTTTTGTACCTTTAAGAATGGGTATTTTTGTGAAACATATGTTCCTACCTTAATATAAGCCAACGTTCCTTTGTATAAATGCTCAATTAGATTTACAAATGCATCTGAGAAGTTTGTGCACTTCAGTAAGGTAAACAGATAATCCCAACTTACTGAATCAAATGCTGAACTTATATCAAGACTAATAAGTGTTAAATCTTTCTTTTTCCTATTTGCAAAATCAATTAATGTTAAAGTTCTTCTTATATTATCAAAAGTATTTCTATTTACAATGAAGCCTGTCTGATCTATATCTATAATGCCGGGAATGATTGTCTTCAATCTATCAGCAAAAATACTCATAAACATTTTATAATCAACATTAAGTAATGAGATGGGCCGATATGAAGTACATCTAGTTGGATCTTTATTAGGTTTTAAAATTGGCGAGATAACTGTATATTGCCAAGATGGGGGGGGGTTATTAACTCAGTTTGGGCCAAAATAAAAACCTTATGTATTAATGAATATGTACTTTTAGAAAGGATTTTATATATCTCTGGTATAATACCATCATTACCCGGTGCTTTGTTTGATTTAAGCTTATTTATTTGTGCAATAACCTCTGTATATGAAATATTCTTGTCCAATAGTTTAATCTGTTGTTTATTAAGCTTTTTATTCATGTTTGTGGTTATAAACTCCTTTATTTTATCTTTAGGTTCCATGTTAATGTTATTATTGTTAATATTGTGAAAGTGATTTCTAAATTTATCTAGTATTTCTGGTAGACTAGAAACATTCTTCTTTTTCCTTAGAGAAAAGATTTCTTTGATATGGTTTTGTTTATTCAACCTTTTTGTTTTATTTTTAAGTCTATGTAAGTATTTGGGGCTTATTGAGTAAGACAAAAACTTGTATTTCTCTAGAGTTATTTTAACTTTATGAGTTAAAATTTCTTTGTATTTCTCATTTAGTTTGTTTATTTCTTCAATGACTTTCTTATCCATAATATTTTCTTTATTATTATGTTTATAAGAGTCTAATTTACTTTGAATATCTAACAATTCCTTATCCCAAGATTTCCTTTTATTATTATACCATCTTATACTTTGTCCATATAGATATGATTTTAAGGCATCCCAAACATAGACAATGGAGACTTCAGGAGTATTATTTATGTCTAGAAAATGTTGTACTTCTGAAAGTATATATTCTTTATAGTCTTTTAGTTGAGTTAAGTATGCTGGTATCCTTTTGATCTGAACATTATGAGTATTTTTATCATGAATTCAAAAACAATTGAATTATGATCAGATATAGGACATGAAATGATTTTGGAATTAATTAAATCTGTTACCATTTGGTTAGAAATAAAGACCCTATCTATTTTTGAATAAGTTTTGTATCTGTTAGAAAAAAGGTGTATGGTAATGATTTTGAATCTATCTGATTATTAATATCATTCAAATGATAAGAATTAGCAAAATCATTTAAATGTTTTGCATTAGATGTAATTCTTCTTTTCCTATAGTGGTAGTATCACTTTCATGTAGTATACAATTAAAGTCACCAGCTAAAATAATATCTCCTATAGAGAATGATATGATCTTATCAAGATGATATTTCACTGTATTAATACCAATTCCAGGTATCCAATATACATTAATTAAAGTGTAAGTCTTCCCATTAATTTGTATTGTAACCATACAAAACATTCCTTTGTCATCCTGATAAGACTTAATGGTTTTAGGAATGGGCATACTTTTATTCCATAAAATAGCCACTCCTCTTTTTCTGAGTGTGCTCTGAACTAACCAATACTGTATATTTGTTTGTGGCTAGTTTATCAATATCTATTTTCAAGAGATGGGTTTCTTTCAGGAAGACTAAGTTGGCCTTATGTAAATTAATGTATCTTATTAGGCTTGCCCTTTTACATGGATTATTCAATCCATTAATGTTTAAAGAAATTCCTTTTAAAGATGTCATTTGGCATTTTTAAAACTTAAGAATCTTATGATCAAAATAACAAATAACAACATAAGTAATGTTACATCTACTCCTTTAGGTGTACCTTTAAATATAGCTGTATTTATTGAATCTCTTATGGGATTTTGTATAGGATTCAATTTTGTTTGTAGTGACAATGAGTGTACAAAATATATTGTGGATGTCAAAACTATATACATATAACAATAAGCAAGTGAAAATAATGTAAGGATTAAACCTTGCATCCAGCCTGGAGTTAAAAACTCCAACTTAGAGTAGTATTTACCACTCAAGTTAATCCCCTACCCTAAGCAGCAGTACCTCAGCTACCACCTTATCAATTTAATACTGGTTATATT
Source organism: Protopterus annectens (assembly GCF_019279795.1). Lineage (NCBI taxonomy): Eukaryota > Metazoa > Chordata > Ceratodontiformes > Protopteridae > Protopterus > Protopterus annectens. The sequence continues at coordinate 83,042,862 of NC_056749.1, forward strand.
TAACTTAAATTAACAGCTTTCAATTCAATTATCTAGCAAGACAAGGCTACACATTTGATAAAACAACATCATATAAACTAAAATAAACTTTTTTTTAAAAAAAACTATTCATACTACTATATACATCTATGTAATACAATACACTTGTATTCAAATAGCATTCAAATAAACTTGATATTAGGAACCAAGAGGAGAGAGAGAAATAAAAGACGTGAAAGGGGGAGAGAGAGTGAAAGAAAGAGAGAAGAAAAAAAAAGGAAGGCATATTTACATATTAATTTATTCAAAGTATGTAAAAATAAGTTCTAACATTCATTTAAATGAAATACTTTGGCTAATATGGTTCAGACATTACATATATTAAGATGCATCTATTTTCTGTCATGTAAATGCAGTCAACAGCTTCCAAAAAAAAAACCTTGAATTGCTTGTATATGAGCATTTTACTCATACTCATTATTGTCAATAGAATAAAATATTATATTTATAGAAATTGTTATAAATCATACTGCATAGTTATGCAAATTCTCAGAAACACTTGCATTATTGTAAAAAAAAACATCTGTATTTTGTATGTCTATACTACTGCTTTAAAATATATCACATGACAATTTCTTACAGAATAGAGTTATAAAGTTATTTATGCTTGTCAATCAGATGAATTAAATGAGTTATAGTAATGTATATGTTTGGAACATAAGTTTTTAACACAGATTAGTATGCTGCAGTCAAGTAGATTTTCAAAAACACTTGAATAAATGTTTCATTTTCTATGCCTTCTAAAATAAGACATTTACTTACTACAATAAACTGCATCATTTAAAATCATTATAACTGACATATTTTATGAATTATAACATAGATATTTAAATAATTATATAAAATAACTCACATTTAAATGTCAAAGAGTTAATTTTCCTTCACATAGTCGCATTTGCATCAGTTCTACTTCCTGGTAGAGTGTTCTTCCTGAATCTGTGATGTGTCAGTGTGATATCTGGGTCAAAGGTCAGAATGACTGCTTTCAGCTTCTCTGTGAGAATTCTGAGAGTTGAAGCTTTTGAAACAACTCGAGGACACTGTGCATGAGGCAGCCCACATCCCAGATTGTCTCCCTTAACATTTTGGCGGGAAACTTGTTAAAAACTAGTGACAAACATTCATTTAGCAGTGTAAATGCATCTAAACATGACAAAACCTTTGCAATGTATTTTACAGGTTATTACAGCCTCTATGTAAGTGAAATTAAGCCCAAAGTTATTAATAAGTAATAAAACTCAATATTTATGTCCCAACTCAATTTTTATGCAAATCTTATTATTTACTGTGTCTATATGATCAAAAGCATTTCTATATATTAATATGAGGAAAAAAAATAAAGAAAAAGAATAAAGAAAAGAAAAGAGAGTAGAAAATAAAAGAGTGTAAAGCAGAAATAAAAAAATGTAAGAGAAAGCTATAAGAAGTATATACAATGGAATATTACTTACTGTTTATATTAATAGAGTTAAAAATAAAACATATTATTTACTATTATTTAGTTCTAATTATTATTAGTTAAAGCATGACAGATTATTTACAAACAAGCATAAGCAGTATAATCAAGAAAGTATAATTAGGAATAGCATTTGAAGAACATATAAACTTTTACAAGGAATAAATATGTTATTATTCCATTTATCATATTTTCATTACTCTTCTCTCCCTGCCCTCCCCCACCCTTTACCCACTACATAATCTAAACAGAATGTCATTGTTTAAACAAAGAAAAGAAGAAAAGGAGAAAAAAAAAAGAAAAAAAAATGTATCAAATTACTGACCTTACTTCTCTTTTCAGAAAGAGAAACAAATTTAATAATAGCTTGTTATTAGTTCCTCAGATATTTTGACTGGTTATGAAACAAAACATTTCTTTGCACACAGAGAATAACTTTGATTAAATCTTTTCAGAACATTTGTGGCTTTTTGGAAATGCAGGAACTTTATTTAAAAAGATTAATAATGAAGTAAAATGATGAGAGAAAAAAAGAAAAAAACATAGAACAACTCATTTGTTCTTTAGTCTCTTCTTCTTCTCTGAAGTCTTCCACGAAGTTTCAGTTGCCAGTCTCTTTAATGAAGGACTAGCCCATTCCATTTCCTCTATTTTATCCAAAATCTTATTTTTTTGATAAACAGTAAAGCAGAGTCTAAGTCATCAAAAATTTTAGGACCATCAGGAAGGAAGATTTTTAGCTTGGCAGGAAACAGAAGGTATGTTTTAAACTGTGCTTTTTAAGCTCCCTTATTAGTGGCAGAAAAACTTTTCTTTTAGCTATTACCAAGGAAGAATAGTCATTGTCAAAACCCACAGTTGTCTCATTAATCTTAACAGGAGCTTTAGCCCAAGCAGATTTAAGAACCATCTCTTTATCAAAGATGACAGAAATCTAACTATAACTGATCTAGGATAGTTTTGTTAGAGTTAGTATTAGCTATAGATCTATGTGCTCTTCGATACCAAAAGAGAATGCTTCTGGTAAGTCTAAAGTTTTAGGGAGCCATGTTGTTAAAAAGAAGTAATATTGTTACCTTCAATATTTTCTGGCAGTCCAAAAATCCTAATGTTATTGCCTAGATCTATTTTCCAAGTCATCCAGCTTTGTTTGTAAATGTGTATTTTGTTTCAGCAGAAACTCAATGTTGATTTCCTCTTCTTGGATTCTATTTTCCATGTCATTCACAGCTTCTTCTATGCCTGTCATCTGGATCTTCTGTTGTTGCAGGTCTATATGTAACAAGTCTATTTGTTTTGTAGTTTTTTCTATGAAGGTATCAATTTTAGTATCCATTTTATCCATCTTAGCAGTAAGTTGCTGGATTATAGTTATCAGAGACTGAAGTTCTTTCTTGATGCTGGAGTCTTGAGAATTTGTCTTACTGGAACTCATTTCAGACTGATAAACTGACAGGAAAATTTCCAATGTGATTTCTGACAGGAATATTGTTAAAATTTCCTTTCTTTTTTAGATATAGTTCAAGAACTATATAAAACAAACATATTTAGAAAGAAAATTACTTCAAAAATTAATTTTTTAAGTAATTAATTCCTGTCAGTGTAATGAAATTGGTGGAGCTGAAGAAATCTGCTGCTATCCTGTGTTCATCCTTGGCCACCAGGAATTTAGTTCTTGATACACTGCTTAAAAAGGCATTATGAGGAATGCAAGAGCCTTGGCCAGTAGCCAAAATCCCAGGGGTGACAGATGAAGACCATTTCTGGTAAAGCATCTAGGTTTGTCAGTTATGTCATCCCAGACTGACAGATGCTGTATCCCCTCAGAATGATAACAGATACTAAGCCAATTATTGAAGTCAGTCATTTTCTGTTTGTAATGAGGCATCATCCAAGGTGAAGGTAAAATTCTGCTTAAGGCTAGGGACATACCAGCTTGAGACACATAGTGCAAGAGGTCAATCATGTCTCTCAATATAGTCCAGAGAGGTACATCACTAGTCATTCAGACCAACATGGATTATGACAGAGTCATAACAGTACCTGTTGTTGAGAGACTTGACTGCATGTGTGACATGGTGGATCCTGGCACCTGACAGATATAACACAACAAGCCCTCTCCTGGTTCCACAACTATCTGTCTGATTGACAAGCTGTGAAATGGCAAAATGATCTCTCTAACCTACTATCCATTATAGTTGGTGTCCCACAAGGCTCAATTCTAGGTCCACTCCTCTTTTTTCTATCTTTACTCACAAACTTCACACCACTACTAACCTTTCTACTATCATCCAGTCTGCAGAAGAACCCCCCTCTCATCTGTGCTGCACTCTGCCTACCCCAACTTCAAAAAATTACCCAAAAATCCTTTTCTGCCATCAAATCCTACCTTCTCAACTACCAACATACTAAATCCTAACAAAGCCAAATTAATGTTTGTGTCTTTCGGCTTTTCCCTGTTAGGGGTCACCACAATGGAACTCCAGTCCACTAATGATTGTCAATAGATTTTTTACGTGCTGGCTTACCGGACCTAATGCACAACCTTCACCAAAGGAACGCCCATTCACGCATGTCGCCACACAGAAAATGCTCTAACTGAGAATTGAATGGGCAACGTCTAACTGTGAGGTGACAATGCTACCGCAGCACCACCACCGCTGGATAACAAAGCCAAATTAATACCCCTCCCAAATAACTATAACAGGTCTAGTAAACACAGTCATCACTGCAAAGCCAAATTAATACCCCTCCCAAATAACTATAACAGGTCTAGTAAACACAGTCATCGCTGTAAGATCATTTCATCCAACAACATATTAGTCAAGCCAGTTTCACATACCAAGTTGCTAGGTGTCACCATTGATAGCAGTTTGAGATTTGACAAACATGTCACTTGCTATTAAAGCCCACATAAAATTAGGTTCTCTCTACAGAGTTAGGACTTACCTCACCAACACATTCAGACAATCGCCAGGACCCATCTTTTGTCTACACTACTGCATGCCTTCCATATATTCACAAACATTAGAAAATCTGACCTAAACAATCTAGAGGTGTGTTAACACAAAATCGCCAAATTTGCAGAAAACCTTCCTCACAGACCCCATCACTATATTGCTCTCCAACAACTAAAATGACCAGAGCTATCTAACCTATTATCCTTCAACCAACTTACAGTAACTCACTCTGTCATATATAAAACTGATAAATGTCCAGACTTCTGGTACAAACCCACACCAATAACAGAACCCTAAGATCTTCAGACAAATTCCAGCTAAAAGTTTCTAAATCCAATAACAGCTTTGGGGGGCATCTAGATTCAAATCATATCTCTAAATCATGGAGTTACATCCCTCAGCATATGCTTAACACCAGTAGCCTTTACCATGTTCCAAAACCTGCTCAAAACACATTTAAATGATAATTGGTTATGCTCCTGCACACCCCCAGACTGAGCTTCATCATTTTTACTACAGTTTTTGTTCTCCTCTGCTCCAGCACTTTTCTTCTGTACTTCTTTTCTATTTACTTTTCAACCCAATCTGCCTTGTTAGTCTATCCAACTCTGTTCTACTGCTCTATTTCTCCTTATTTCTCCCCTGCCATCTACTCTCCCACTGTTGTATATCCTCCTGAGCTTAGACCTCGTCATCCTGCACAGTGTTCCCCAAAGCTCTGCTGTTGCCTGTGACTTTGACACTTGTATCTTCATTTTTTTAACTGTATATCAGAATGTTCCCCAAACTTCTTTATGATCTTGTATTTCTGTCTTCTTTTCCTCCTCAAGTTTTGTATGATGATCCTGTTCTCTGTGACCTATTTTTTTGTATACTGTTACTACTGCATTATTTAACACTGTGTTTAAACTAGTCAATTTCTCTTTGCTCTATTCTGTGACTGTTGTAATGCTATACCTATTTCAAATTTGATGCATTTGCATTTTTTTATTTTTTATGGAGCTTTTCTTCCCGGACCTCTGCTGGAAATTGGTTACTAGCCCAGTTGGACCTCCTTGGTAAAGAAATATCAAATAAAAATAAATATAATGATAAACAAATAGTTGATACATAAGACCGACATCAAGGCTGCTAGGTGCTTGCTAAGAAACAATATTAATAATCCATGGAGAAAAGTTCTAAATTTGACAGACAGCTCTAGAGCATTGCACCATCTCTGTTAGCTCTAGTAATAATATACTTACCTTTAACTCTTGTTTTATAATTCTATTAGTTTAAATGACATTAAATGGTCCATGTTTTGTAAATATTGTAAACCGCTAAATTGAAAATCTGTTGTATTTCCCATTTGTTGCATTTCAAAACTGAAAATGCTCATTTGTTTATTGATATATGTTTTTTATGAATATGACTAAGAACAGCAAAAAAAATCTTCAAATACAAGGAAATATTTGAAATTCATCCCTAGTGTCTACTGGTAGTTCAGAGAACTGAAGCTCTGCTTCTCATCTGTTTTGATTGCCGAATGTACAGGGTTCTTTCATTTTCCCCTGGTGTGCTACCACCTTTTTAAGTGACTTAAGATAATACTGAGCAAGTGGTCCTGGTGTCTAGCGGCAGTGGAAAGGAATAAATCCATACACTTGAGCTGGTTTCTGTACCTAGGGTAGAGGGTTCCATTTTTTTAAAGTGACTTAGGTACTAATTAAAATGCCTGCTGTTTAGTGTCTCCCCAACCATATACCTTTCATGTTGCAAAAATCTAGCTCTAACTTTTATGTGAGGTTAAGGTAATATTTAAAGAATATTATGGTTGTCTAGTGTTCCCCCCACTCATACATCTGTGTTGCAAAACTTTCTATTAACTTTTTAAATGAGGTTAGGGTAATAGAGTATCCCTGATGTATCGTGTTCTCCCCCACCACTGATGTATCTTTTGTGCTGCAAAACTCAAATTTCTATTAAATTTATAAGTAAAGTTAGCGTAATAAATGTTGAACTTTCCCTGGTGTCATTCATTCCTTCCAAAGTTGCTGGATTTGCTCATTAGTCTTGCAAATTTTAGAGGCAAAACAGACCAAACACAACAAACCTACACACACACACACACACACACACACACACACACACACACACACACACACACACACACACACACACACACACACACACTCTCCCATGAGACTACCTATCATCTTCATACACTCATACATGCAGCCACACACAAACACACATGTATATATACACACACATACAACTACTTGTCTACTAAACTGCTTGGCACTTAACTCTAGTGAGATCTCATCCACTGAAAGTAATGACTGACCAAACTTGAATTTTTGGTAAAGCTAATGAATGCACTTGGCTGGTGAAACTAACTTAAGCTTTTGATTCTAGAATTGCTGGATGGCATAATTGCCTTTCTGCTGGCATTTCTAGGTGAGCACCTGGATAACTGACATAGACCTTTCCCCTTGAATACCCCATTAGCATATAGCTTAGCCAAGGAGATGGCTACTGCCATCCTACAGACCAAGTAAGGTCACTGCAGTGGGCCTGGCTCTGAATCAGAAAGGACCACTGCTAATGGTTGCAGCCAGTGGTAGGCTTTCCACTGCTGCCAGACTTTGTGAATCGGCCCTAATGTATCTTACACAGTATCTCATTTGTTTTGTAACTCTACATCAGAATTCAGTGTGGCGTCCATTGCTACTTCATTGTTTGTCCTTCAGCCTTTAAATCTTGACATTAATACGTACATCTTTAGACTGGCTTTTTTTTTTTAAACAATCTTCTCATATTTTAGAGAAATAGTGTGCTTATTTCCTGTAGTTTACTTGCTAAAAGTAAAAAAGGTGCTAGCAGGTGGTAGCATTTGATTCTATCTGTGGACTTTCATTGTCAGTGCTTAGTTTGCGGGTGCTAGCATTTGATTCTGTCTGTGGACTTTCATTGCCAGTGCTTAGTTTGTGGATGCTAGCATTTGATTCTGTCTGCGGACTTTCTTTGTCAGTGCTTAGTTTGCAGGTGCTAGCATTTGATTCTGTGTGTGGACTTTCATTGTCAGTGCTTAGTTTGCAGGTGCCAGCATTTGATTCTGTCTGCGGACTTTCTTTGTCAGTGCTTAGTTTGCGGGTGCTAGCATTTGATTCTGTCTGTGGAATTTCATTGTCAGTGCTTAGTTTGCGGGTGCTAGCATTTGTTTCTGTCTGTGGACATTCATTGTCAGTGCTAAGTTTCCAGGTGCTAGCATTTGATTCTGTCTGCGGACTTTCATTGTCAGTGCTTAGTTTGCAGGTACTAGCATTTGATTCTGTCTGCGGACTTTCTTTGTCAGTGCTTAGTTTGCAGGTGCTAGCATTTGATTCTATTTGTGGACTTTCATTGTCAGTGCTTAGTTTGCGGGTGCTAGCATTTGATTCTGTCTGTGGACTTTCATTGTCAGTGCTTAGTTTGCGGGTGCTAGCATTTGATTCTGTCTGCGGACTTTGTCAGTGCTTAGTTTGCGGGTGCTAGCATTTGATTCTGTCTGCGGACTTTCTTTGTCAGTGCTTAGTTTGCAGGTGCTAGCATTTGATTCTGTCTGTGGACTTTCATTGTCAGTGCTTAGTTTGCAGGTGCTAGCATTTGATTCTGTGTGTGGACTTTCTTTGTCAGTGCTTAGTTTGCAGGTGCTAGCATTTGATTCTGTGTGTGGACTTTCATTGTCAGTGCTTAGTTTGCGGGTGCTAGCATTTGATTCTGTCTGTGGACTTTCATTGTCAGTGCTTAGTTTGCGGGTGCTAGCATTTGATTCTGTCTGCGGACTTTGTCAGTGCTTAGTTTGCGGGTGCTAGCATTTGATTCTGTCTGCGGACTTTCTTTGTCAGTGCTTAGTTTGCGGGTGCTAGCATTTGATTCTGTCTGCGGATTTTCATTGTCAGTGCTTAGTTTGCGGGTGCTAGCATTTGATTCTGTCTGCGGACTTTCATTGTCAGTGCTTAGTTTGCGGGTGCTAGCATTTGATTCTGTGTGTGGACTTTCATTGTCAGTGCTTAGTTTGCAGGTGCTAGCATTTGATTCTGTGTGTGGACTTTCATTGTCAGTGCTTAGTTTGCGGGTGCTAGCATTTGATTCTGTCTGCGGACTTTCATTGTCAGTGCTTAGTTTGCAGGTGCTAGCATTTGATTCTGTCTGCGGACTTTCATTGTCAGTGCTTAGTTTGCAGGTGCTAGCATTTGATTCTGTCTGCAGACTTTCTTTGTCAGTGCTTAGTTTGCAGGTGCTAGCATTTGATTCTGTCTGCGGACTTTCATTGTCAGTGCTTAGTTTGCGGGTGCTAGCATTTGATTCTATGTGTGGACTTTCTTTGTCAGTGCTTAGTTTGCGGGTGCTAGCATTTGATTCTGTATGCGGAATTTCATTGTCAGTGCTTAGTTTGCAGGTGCTAGCATTTGAGGCTGTCTGTGGACTTTCATTGTCAGTGCTAAGTTTCCAGGTGCTAGCATTTGATTCTGTCTGCAGACTTTCTTTGTCAATGCTTAGTTTGCAGGTGCTAGCATTTGATTCTGTCTGCGGACTTTCATTGTCAGTGCTTAGTTTGCGGGTGCTAGCATTTGATTCTGTCTGTGGACTTTCATTGTCAGTGCTTAGTTTGCAGGTGCTAACATTTGATTCTGTCTGCGGACTTTCTTTGTCAGTGCTTAGTTTGCAGGTGCTAGCATTTGATTCTGTCTGCGGACTTTCGTTGTCGGTGCTTAGTTTGCCGGTGCTAGCATTTGATTCTGTCTGCGGACTTTCTTTGTCAGTGCTTAGTTTGCAGGTGCTAGCATTTGATTCTGTCTGTGGACTTTCATTGTCAGTGCTTAGTTTGCGGGTGCTAGCATTTGATTCTGTCTGTGGACTTTCATTGTCAGTGCTTAGTTTGCAGGTGCTAGCATTTGATTCTGTCTGTGGACTTTCATTGTCAGTGCTTAGTTTGCAGGTGCTAGCATTTGATTCTGTCTGTGGACTTTCATTGTCAGTGCTTAGTTTGCGGGTGATAGCATTTGATTCTACCTGTGGACTTTCATGGTCAGTGCTTAGTTTGTCAGTGCTAAGTTTGCAGGTGCTAGCATTTGATTCTGTCTGTGGACTTTCATTGTCAGTGCTTAGTTTGCCGGTGCTAGCATTTGATTCTGTCTGCGGACTTTCGTTGTCGGTGCTTAGTTTGCCGGTGCTAGCATTTGATTCTGTCTGCGGACTTTCTTTGTCAGTGCTTAGTTTGCAGGTGCTAGCATTTGATTCTGTCTGTGGACTTTCATTGTCAGTGCTTAGTTTGCGGGTGCTAGCATTTGATTCTGTCTGTGGACTTTCATTGTCAGTGCTTAGTTTGCAGGTGCTAGCATTTGATTCTGTCTGTGGACTTTCATTGTCAGTGCTTAGTTTGCAGGTGCTAGCATTTGATTCTGTCTGTGGACTTTCATTGTCAGTGCTTAGTTTGCAGGTGCTAGCATTTGATTCTGTCTGCGGACTTTCTTTGTCAGTGCTTAGTTTGCAGGTGCTAGCATTTGATTCTGTCTGTGGACTTTCATTGTCAGTGCTTAGTTTGCAGGTGCTAGCATTTGATTCTGTGTGTGGACTTTCTTTGTCAGTGCTTAGTTTGCAGGTGCTAGCATTTGATTCTGTGTGTGGACTTTCATTGTCAGTGCTTAGTTTGCGGGTGCTAGCATTTGATTCTGTCTGCGGACTTTCATTGTCAGTGCTTAGTTTGCAGGTGCTAGCATTTGAGGCTGTCTGTGGACTTTCATTGTCAGTGCTAAGTTTCCAGGTGGTAGCATTTGATTCTGTCTGTGGACTTTCATTGTCAGTGCTTAGTTTGCAGGTGCTAGCATTTGATTCTGTCTGTGGACTTTCTTTGTCAGTGCTTAGTTTGTAGGTGCTAGCATTTGATTCTGTCTGCGGACTTTCATTGTCAGTGCTTAGTTTGCGGGTGCTAGCATTTGATTCTATGTGTGGACTTTCTTTGTCAGTGCTTAGTTTGCGGGTGCTAGCATTTGATTCTGTATGCGGACTTTCATTGTCAGTGCTTAGTTTGCAGGTGCTAGCATTTGAGGCTGTCTGTGGACTTTCATTGTCAGTGCTAAGTTTCCAGGTGCTAGCATTTGATTCTGTCTGTGGACTTTCTTTGTCAGTGCTTAGTTTGCAGGTGCTAGCATTTGATTCTGTCTGCGGACTTTCATTGTCAGTGCTTAGTTTGCAGGTGCTAGCATTTGATTCTGTCTGCGGACTTTCTTTGTCAGTGCTTAGTTTGCGGGTGCTAGCATTTGATTCTACCTGTGGACTTTCATGGTCAGTGCTTAGTTTGTCAGTGCTAAGTTTGCAGGTGCTAGCATTTGATTCTGTCTGCGGACTTTCATTGTCAGTGCTTAGTTTGCGGGTGCTAGCATTTGATTCTGTCTGTGGACTTTCATTGTCAGTGCTTAGTTTGCAGGTGCTAGCATTTGATTCTGTCTGCGGACTTTCATTGTCAGTGCTAAGTTTCCAGGTGCTAGCATTTGATTCTGTCTGCGGATTTTCTTTGTCAGTGCTTAGTTTGCAGGTGCTAGCATTTGATTCTATCTGTGGACTTTCATGGTCAGTGCTTAGTTTGCGGGTGCTAGCATTTGATTCTATCTGTGGACTTTCATGGTCATTGCTTAGTTTGTGGATGCTAGCATTTGATTCTGTCTGTGGGCTTTCATGGTCAGTGCTTAGTTTGCAGGTGCTAGTATTTGATTCTGTCTTCGGACTTTCATTGTCAGTGCTTAGTTTGTGGGTGCTAGCATTTGATTCTGTCTGTGGACTTTCATTGTCAGTGCTAAGTTTGCAGGTGCTAGTATTTGATTCTGTCTGCGGACTTTCTTTGTCAGTGCTTAGTTTGCAGGTGCTAGCATTTGATTCTGTGTGTGGACTTTCATTGTCAGTGCTTAGTTTGCAGGCGCTAGCATTTGATTCTGTCTGCGGACTTTCATTGTCAGTGCTTAGTTTGCAGGTGCTAGCATTTGAGGCTGTCTGTGGACTTTCATTGTCAGTGCTAAGTTTGCAGGTGCTAGCATTTGATTCTGTCTGTGGGCTTTCATGGTCAGTGCTTAGTTTGTGGATGCTAGCATTTGATTCTGTCTGTGGACTTTCATGGTCAGTGCTTAGTTTGTGGATGCTAGCATTTGATTCTGTCTGTGGGCTTTCATGGTCAGTGCTTAGTTTGCAGGTGCTAGCATTTGATTCTGTGTGTGGACTTTCATTGTCAGTGCTTAGTTTGCAGGCGCTAGCATTTGATTCTGTCTGCGGACTTTCATTGTCAGTGCTTAGTTTGCAGGTGCTAGCATTTGAGGCTGTCTGTGGACTTTCATTGTCAGTGCTAAGTTTGCAGGTGCTAGCATTTGATTCTGTCTGTGGGCTTTCATGGTCAGTGCTTAGTTTGTGGATGCTAGCATTTGATTCTGTCTCTGGACTTTCATGGTCAGTGCTTAGTTTGTGGATGCTAGCATTTGATTCTGTCTGTGGACTTTCATTGTCAGTGCTTAGTTTGCAGGTGCTAGCATTTGAGGCTGTCTGTGGACTTTCATTGTCAGTGCTAAGTTTGCAGGTGCTAGCATTTGAGGCTGTCTGTGGACTTTCATTGTCAGTGCTAAGTTTGCAGGTGATAGCATTTGATTCTGTCTGCGGACTTTCTTTGTCAGTGCTTAGTTTGCAGGTGCTAGCATTTGATTCTGTATGCGGACTTTCATTGTCAGTGCTTAGTTTGCGGGTGCTAGCATTTGAGGCTGTCTGTGGACTTTCATTGTCAGTGCTAAGTTTGCAGGTGCTAGCATTTGAGGCTGTCTGTGGACTTTCATTGTCAGTGCTAAGTTTGGAGGTGATAGCATTTGATTCTGTCTGCAGACTTTCTTTGTCAGTGCTTAGTTTGCAGGTGCTAGCATTTGATTCTGTATGCGGACTTCCATTGTCAGTGCTTAGTTTGCGGGTGCTAGCATTTGAGGCTGTCTGTGGACTTTCATTGTCAGTGCTAAGTTTGCAGGTGATAGCATTTGATTCTGTCTGCGGACTTTCTTTGTCAGTGCTTAGTTTGCAGGTGCTAGCATTTGATTCTGTATGCGGACTTTCATTGTCAGTGCTTAGTTTGCGGGTGCTAGCATTTGAGGCTGTCTGTGGACTTTCATTGTCAGTGCTAAGTTTGCAGGTGCTAGCATTTGATTCTGTCTGTGGGCTTTCATGGTCAGTGCTTAGTTTGTGGATGCTAGCATTTGATTCTGTCTGTGGACTTTCATGGTCAGTGCTTAGTTTGTGGATGCTATAATTTGATTCTGTCTGTGGACTTTCATTGTCAGTGCTTAGTTTGCAGGTGCTAGCATTTGAGGCTGTCTGTGGACTTTCATTGTCAGTGCTAAGTTTGCAGGTGCTAGCATTTGAAGCTGTCTGTGGACTTTCATTGTCAGTGCTAAGTTTGCAGGTGATAGCATTTGATTCTGTCTGCGGACTTTCTTTGTCAGTGCTTAGTTTGCAGGTGCTAGCATTTGATTCTGTATGCGGACTTTCATTGTCAGTGCTTAGTTTGCGGGTGCTAGCATTTGAGGCTGTCTGTGGACTTTCATTGTCAGTGCTAAGTTTGCAGGTGCTAGCATTTGAGGCTGTCTGTGGACTTTCATTGTCAGTGCTAAGTTTGGAGGTGATAGCATTTGATTCTGTCTGCAGACTTTCTTTGTCAGTGCTTAGTTTGCAGGTGCTAGTATTTGAGGCTGTCTGTGGACTTTCATTGTCAGTGCTAAGTTTCCAGGTGCTAGCATTTGATTCTGTCTGCGGACTTTCTTTGTCAGTGCTAAGTTTGCAGGTGCTAGCATTTGATTCTGTCTGTGGGCTTTCATGGTCAGTGCTTAATTTGTGGATGCTAGCATTTGATTCTGTCTGTGGACTTTCATGGTCAGTGCTTAGTTTGTGGATGCTAGCATTTGATTCTGTCTGTGGACTTTCATTGTCAGTGCTTAGTTTGCAGGTGCTAGCATTTGATTCTGTCTGTGGACATTCATTGTCAGTGCTTAGTTTGTGGGTGCTAGCATTTGATTCTGTCTGTGGACTTTCATTGTCAGTGCTTAGTTTGCCTATGAAAAGGAGAATAATTCTCTAAAGTCTCTGCCAAACTTAATGCAAACATGATTTTAATTGAATGAGAAATTGACAGGACTTTATTGAGCATCCTCCAACCCATTACTGATGGATTTACTGCACATCAGCAAGTAATATGCATAAGAAATATGCAGTCTAGGGATCTTAACATCATGAGTAAAAGACTCAGGTCTTTTACTTTTCATCCTTCGTCTTCAATTCCTTTACATTCTATTTATTCTAGAAAGGCAGTTTCCAAGGAAAATATTTTATAGGTTCATAGGGAAGTACTAGACCAGCTGACCTTGTGGAAAATTTTAAGCCTAACCAGTCTCCTTTTTTGTGCTTGAAATAACGTTTCCCATTTGGCTATAGATTGGCCTTACCTATCCCATGGTTGATAATTATATATTACCCCTAAAGAGATCATACCATAGATAATTTGACAGGATCCATGCATGGAATAAACCATTTAAGAACTGCCTCTGGCCATTAGTAGTGCAGGGGGCGGTTCTGGGTAAATGTTCGGTTTCCCATCCATAGATCTAAGTTGCACTTGAATATGGACACAATTAAAATTTGTGTTATGTGGCTGAGGAGTCTGTTCCACAGCAGTGTATCCTCTGAGATATACCTGTCCCTCCAAACTGTTCTGTTAATGTTGTAGAAGATGTTAAGATCCCTAGACTGCATATTTATGATGCCATATTACTAGCTGATGTGCAGTAAATCCATCAGTAATGTGTTGAAGAATGCATTGTATGCCAGACACAGGTCACCTCTTAGCAGTCTGTAGGATACTGAATATAGTAACAGGGCTCTGAGTTGGTCCATGTAGGACATGCTGTTTAGACCTTGTATCTTTTATTAAGGTATCTCTGTGGGCATTCCAGTTGTTACATGTATCTGGACAGAAGAATGTCAAAAGGGGCAATATATTCAATGACTGGCCTAATGAGGGCTGTGTAAAGGGGGACAATGACATCCCTATATCTAGACACAATCCATTTGTTTATAAGCTATGCAATACAGAAGGACTTTCTTACTACAATAGACAAATATTGGGCAAAGGTTAGGTCACTGTTTACATAAGTTCCCAAATCCTGAACATCTGGATCAACTCTTAGAGGTTTATTGGCAATGTGATAGTTCCCTAGGGTAGACGAGTTTCCAAAAGATGTAATAAAGCATTTTTGGCACTATTTATTCAAGACAAACCTTTCTGCAGGATGGTTAAGTTGTTTTCTTAAAGAAAAGGAAGAACTCTAAAACGTTTTACAAAAAAAATGGCAATTTATAGGATATGGCTCAGGTCAGAGAGGGCTACTTGTATGTTTTTTTTCACTCCAGTGATTATGGAAGCCAGTCTGAATCCCCTCTTTCTGCAGTAGCAGTTGCAAGACTGGCTATGGTTATTAGAAAGATACAGATTTTAAATTGTTGGCTGTTTCTGTCAGAATGGCTGCCTCCAAAGACATAAGTTTTTATGTTTTATGCATTGGTCACATTACCCTTGGGATAGCCTAGGAGTCTGTGGGAGACTTCTCTGGCATTACTTGCACAGACATCCAGTTTCTCATCTGTAGTTATTATGGATGCCAGTCTATCAGGTGTCCAACCCTACGAAAATGAATGCCACACTTTCATCACTTTCAACACCCATTCTTCAGAGGTTTATACTCAAAGGCCAAACGGTTTTCCACTTCCCTGATATATTTATTGAACCAGGATTCTTCTTTGTTTTGAATACCTTAAATTATGCCCTCATGGTTCTGGTAACAAAAACAGAAGCCTCTTCCTACATTACAATTTTTTTTGTTCTTTTTGGGGAGGTTGTAATGGTGCACAGTATACTGTAGCCGTCAGCTGTTGGCTTCCTGACGGCTGGCCAATTATAAATTTTCAAAACTCCTTGTTTCAATATTGTAGGGTTTTAATTAGATGAACGTTCACTTAAAAGCTGTCGAGCATGTTGTATGCGACATGTTAAGCGTTCATTCATCTAATATAGACCCTATATATAATGTATACACACACACACACACACACACACACACACACACACACACACACACACACACACACACACAGATGAGGGTACAGTAGTTGCCCCCCCCTACCTTGGTGACATGAGTCTACTCATCAACAGCCCAGTGGTGGGTTTAGGCTCACTAAAAATACTCTCATAGCCACCAGATGCAGGCAAGAGCACAAACCTCTTCCATGGCTGCTAGGATGATGGTCCCTCTGGTCGGCTTTTTCCTCTGTATGGTATGTGGGATACCCTATACAGCGGAATTAATGGTCTCAAGAGTATTAAGAAGGTGAGAACACTCTAGTGACACAGAGCTGGATAAAGCACTGTCTACAGCCCAGTCAACCCTGGTTCGATTAGTGGCTTGGGCAACTGGCAAAGCAGCAGGGAGGAATGGGCATGCCTGTCCTGGGTGGGAGGGCATTTGTCGTAGATGTTCCATTAAAAAAGGCATGGTTCAATGAGGGGAGTTGCCCTCCAATGAAAATGTGTTGCGAGAGGTCAGGCAGCTAAGAGGGTATGGCAAATAAAAGAAGAAAAAAACCCAGCTTGGAAGCTGAGATGACCAAGTCCCCAGAATGCCCTTAGGATCCATGACTGGCCCCAGCAATACTGAAACAAGTTCAGGTAGGTAGCAACAAGCTGATACACCTGACATGGACATGGGATACTTGGGTCCAGGTCAGTAATACAACGTCTTAAGGGATACCCAAAAAACAAGAGTATTAAGAGGGTGGTTAATGTTATCAGGCATGGAGACAAAAAAGGCCTAGAAAAAGTTAAAATTAAGTAAAAATTGATTAAAATGACTTAATGACAGTACAACAAGTGTAAATGCTGTTGGATCTGATTAGTGTAATAGTGTGACACATGCTAAATGAAATCTTAATGCAAAGGAAGAAACTTCTATGGCACCCGGTATTTCATCTAGTTCAAATTTACTAAGTTTTGTTTGCATAATCTGCTGTAAACACTAAATTACTGTTACAGCTAACTGTTAATCTTGTTTTACTTTTAGTCTTAGGAAAATCCTGATTAGTGAGAATCATTGCTGATGGTATTTGAAGATCAAAAGAAGACATGAAGGATTAGACAGACAGATGTTACTTTATGTTTTTATTTACCACATGAATAGGCTAATCCTTAGACTCTCAACCACTGATGTTAGGGGTAAATTATAGTATATAAAAACATGTTAGTATATAGAACTTTATTGTCTGTATCAACCATTCTAAATAACATGCAAAAACCTGCCCTAAATAAAATAGATCATATATTCATCAGAACAGCTAAGTTCATAGACAACCTATCCACAACCCATTTTTCCCTATTTTTTGCACATGGGGTTGAGCTGTCACTTCAACAGTGACAATCAACTAGAGCCAAGATTTAAACCACAGTGTGGCTAACCCTGCCACAGTGGTTCTTCCTCACCACACCCTCATATGCACTCCCTCCTATAGCCAATTTAGAGTGGCCAATCCACATGCTGCATAACTTTGGAATGTGGAAGGAATTGGAGTACCCAGAGGAAACCCCACATAGACATAAGAAGGACATGCAGACTCCACACAGAAGGCACCTCAGCTGAGAATCAAACTGGGGAATCTCTTGCTGTGAGATGACAACACTATCTGCTGTTCTACTCTGCCACCCAACCTTCCCTACAAAACTCACAGTTACATTACTCTGAACAAAATATGATGGCCAGAGCTAAATCAATAAAATGTCATCCATAATATATAATACAAACCACACAAATGTCCTGCACAACTCAATAAATATTGTCACTCAACTTACACCACAATCACCCGCAGCCCAATAAATATTGTCACGAGACCTATACCACCACAACTCACAACCAGATAAAGATTCTCACTCGACCTACAACACTAAAACTCACAACCCAATAAATATTCTCTCTCAGTCTTTACCACCACAACCGACAACACAATAAATATTCTCAAACTACACCAACACCCAAAAAACAATAAATATTCTCACTTAACCTTCACCACCATAATCTACAAAACAATAAATATTCCCACTTGACCTAAAACACCATCATAATCTACAACACAATAAATATTCTCACTCAAACTAAACCACCACCAACTACAACACAGTAAGTATTCACATTCAACCTGCACTACTACCAACACCTACAACTCAATAAGTAGTGTCACTAGACCTACACCACCACCACCTACAGATCGATAAATATTCTCACTCAACCAATACCACCTCTACCACGCATAACCCAATAAATATCCTCACTCAGACTACACCACCACCATCCACAACCTCATAAATATTTTCAGTCTACCTTCACCACCACATACAGTGTAGTAAATATTATCACCTGTTCTGCATCACTACCACCTATGACCTAATAAATATTCTAATTCAACCTACACTGCCACCACCTACATCCCACTAAATATTCTCACTTGACCTGCACCATCACCACCTATAACCCTATAAATATTCTTACTTGACCTACACCACCACCCCCACCCACAACCCAATAAATATTCTCACTCGACTAAACCACCACCACCTGCAACCCAATAAATATTCTCACTTGAACTACACCAGCACCACCCACAATGCAATAAATATTCTCACTCGGCCTACACCACCACCACCACCTACAACCCAAGAAATAGTCTCACTCGAACTATACCACAATCATCTACAACCCAATAATTATTCTAACTCAACCTGCACCAGCATCACCTACAACCCAATAAATATTCTCACTACACCTATATCATCACCACCTGCAACCCAAAAATATTCTCACTTGACCTACACCACCTCCATCCACAACCTAATAAATATTCTCACTCAGCCTACACTACCACAACCCCATAAATATTCTCAGTTGACTTACACCACCGCAACCCAGCAAATATTCTCACTCAACCTACACCACCAGCACCCACAACACAATAAATATAGTCACTCGACCTACATCACATCACCCATAACTCTATCAATATTCTTACTCGACCTACACCACCACCACCTACAACAATAAATATTCTCACTTGACTTGCACCACTACCAGCTACAACCCATTAAGTATTCTCACTCAGCCTATACAACAGCCACTTACAACCTACTAAATATTCTGACTCGAGCTACTAGCACAATGCTAAAACAAAATAGCCAGCAGAAATGGTGGAGTACCAAACTTTATTAATACAATAAAGATTAAGGTAGAGGGTAGTATACCCTACTACCTATCCATCCAAACCGGTTTTGGCTGCAATAGCCTTCTTCAGTGGAGATAATGAAATGCATAATAACCATTTACATACACAGGTTTATATATACACAGACATAAAGGCAGTATATTGGTCAATTAAAGTTGGCCATTAAGACCAGGTGGAAATAAAGCCCCTAATTTGATGATCCATTTGTGTTCCTTGAAATCCAGTAAATTGTGCCACCCTAACTTATCTCTACATTTACCTACAATAAAGTCAACGACAATAAAATGGAAAGAAGCAGAATTATGTTTACAAACATGTTTAAGCAAGGCATTATTAGTATGTTTGTTCCTGATATCACTGAGATGCTCCCCAATCCTAATGTGAAAAGACCTAGAAGTCTGTCCAACATAGAATGAGGAGCATGTACAGGTGGCTAGATAGATGACCCACTCTGTATTACAATTGGCCCAAAAGTTGATATTAAAGAACTCAGAAGTATTGCAACTACTAAATTCCCTCATATGTTGAACTTTATTACAATAAGAGCAGTGGCCACATGGTATACAACCCAACACTGGGCCACCTCTCAATGTATGTTGAATAGATACAGGGGAATTAAGACCCACCCTCTTATAGTGGCTAAACAGGGATCCCAGTGTCCAACCTCTTCTGAAAGAAAAAGAACATTTATCCCTCAAAAAAGGGTGTAATTTCTCTTCTGCCATGAAAATGTTACAATGTTTGTTAATAATATTCATGAACCCATGTGTATTACGTCCATATGTGGTAACTAGATGTACCAGATCATTAGATGAATCCTTATGTTTATCTTTGTAACGTAACAAGTCAACTCTGTACTGATTTGAAGCCCAATGGCAAGCAATGCTAACAGTACCTGGAGGGTAAACTCTCTCACGAAACCTACATATTAGATCATCTCTAGCGGTCTCAAAAGTTTGTTGGCTAGAACAAATCCTTTTGGGTCTTAAGAATTGTAACTTGGGGATATCCTGGATGATATGTCGTGGGTGGAAGCTGGTAGCATGTAAAAGTGAATTATATTCAGGAAATTTCCTGTACATCCGAGTGGAAAGAGTGTCATCAGGATTCCTGCTAACCTCAACATCAAGGAAAACAATCCTAGATTTGTGGTAATTTACTTTAAACTCAATTCCCCAGACATTATCATTGAGGTAGCCAATAAATTCCTGAAGATAAATTTCATCTGACTTTCACACCAACCAACAATCATCCAGATATCGCCTCCAGATGTGTAATTCATCCATGCATATATTATGATTAGAGTCATAAATCATAGCCTCCTCAATATAGGCCATACAAAGGACCACATAAATGGGTGCAAAAGAGGCACCCATTGCTGTACCCTTGACCTACCAAAAGCATTGGTCCTGGAAGTAGAATACGTTACTAGTAAGAACGTATTCAGCCAGGCACACTAAAAAAGTGTTAAAGCCTGGTTGGTAAAAAACAGATCTCCCCAACCAATAGCCCAAAGCCTGCAAACCTGCCCAATGTGGGACTTTAGTATAAAGAGAGGTTACGTCCAAGGTACATAGCAACCAATGAGGCTCCAGTTGAGTGTCACAAATAATATCCAAAAACTGAGTAGTGTCCTGAATTCTGGCTCTTATCAGAGGTAATAGTGGTTTCAGAAAATAAGTCAAATATTCAGACAAAGGTTTGGTAATTGAGCCACGTCCTGATACAATCGGTCTCCCAGGGGGGCATCTAACATCCTATGCTATTGTAGCCAAAACCGGTTTGGATGGATAGGTAGTAGGGTCTACCTTAATCTTTATTGCATTAATAAAGTTTGGTACTCCACCATTTCTGCTGGCTATTTTGTTTTAGCATTGTGAATTTTTCAGCTGAGCAGTTGCCGTACGTGCATCACATTGCTTCCTGGTTCCTCGCTCCTTTTGGTGCTGTTGGTGTCTGGTAGTTTCCCTCCTCTTGAGTGGGACATTTTCTATTTTTTCAACATTTGGGCAGTTGGTCAGGAGTTTTTTGACATTTGATTTGATTCTCCTGTTTGACGGATGTATCGTGGATGTATCATTTAGTATACATTATTTTTCATTTGCATCTTTTGGAGTTTGGGTTTTGTGGCCATCTTTTGTTCATGGATCCCCAAGCAAACCTGGGACTAAATTGTGATATTGACTGAATTGTCGCATGGGCTTTTGTTCTTCTGGGATTTTGGATTCCTAATGATTTCTACATTATTCTGTCAGTGGACTACCATCGATAACTTCAGTTTTTGAAAGAAGCAGGACTGTGTGTGGGAAGGCGGATCTGTGTGTTTCATCATTTAAGGGTTTATGATTACAGGTGACTTTGTGCTTTTACTTGTGATCGACTCGCTTCTCTATTTTTTTGGGACTACAACCTAAATGGTCAATTCTAAAGCTAGGAATATTGTTTAATTAGCTTCTGATTTTTGATATGACTTTTTGGGGCATATTGTGATTATTGTGTTTATTAAGAGGGGTTGAGGGAACCGTTTGATGTTTATTTGCTTCACTAATTATTTTTTTATTTTTTCTTTCATGGTTACACTGCAGGCTTTGGCTGAGTTTATGAATTTCACAGTCACGGTTCTCTCCTTTGATGGGACTTATGCTCATATTTGTGGCTACGTTTCATGCTGTAAATGTTGTTTTGTGTTACTATATGTCATGGTAGCAACTCATTCATAGATGGGGTTAATACCAATTTTTTTGATTTTTACCAAATATACAGGTTATTAATGTACTAAAGTGATGTACTTTTCATGTACTGTCTATAAATAGCCGGTTTATTTTCTGCATTTTTTTGTGCAATTCAGTTTATACATGCATGGCTTATAGTGGGCTCCGATCCTGTTTGAATAACATGCTTTGTTGAACAATTCATTTATAAATGACCATATACTTTAATTTTGATTTATAACTTAAGGTATATGTATCATGATAACACAATGGTGACTTTAGGGACAGTGTATGAGTACATAATTTCAGTATACCTATTTATCAGTAATTGAACTACAGGCATTTTTGGTTTTCCAACGCCTAATATGAGGTTTCTTATGGTACTCAGGTAATCCTGTAGTGGTGTTTGATTTGGTTTTCTTTCCATTGGGGGCCGAGTCTCCTTTAACCTCTTTATATTTGCATATTTAGCCTCTGGGTGGTACTTATGTTGTGACAGGGTTTTATGGGGTCAACCTGGCGATAATATATTATTAGTATTACATCCTTTCCTCTAGTTTAGGTTTGTGAATTTTGACATTTCTGCCCACAGCAATTTATGTAGATTTATAACTGGATTTTCATATTTATCTTTATGGGGTTTCTACATCAACATGACAATTGAGTCCATGAAATATATATTTTTTGGGGATCTTCTTTTGGAATGTATAGGTGGTCATGATATTGAGTGGATGTCTTTAACCATTTCTATTGGGCCGATTAATGTGGTCCTAACTTTATTATAATGATACGCAGCAGAGTGGTGATTTATTAAGAGGTTTGGACCTTTATAACCACAGGGCTAGCTATTATATCATTATTATATATGTATTAACAGTACCTATTCTTGTTCCTTTTAGTAAGAATTGATCATTTTGATCTTTTTTTGATTTACACCCAATGGCGTTCTGAGTGATTTGATAAACAGCATTATGAATTTTCTGTGTCATATAGGGAAGATCACAAGGGATGATTATTGTATCTTTATATGTTATCACTGCTAGATTCTGTTATACTCTTTTGGCTTTGTCAATGATCTTATTTCATATCCACTTTTATACGTAATCTACCATATAAGTAATTATAAGCAACTAGAATATAGGGCAACAATTTTCGTGTTGTTCGATAGACACCTTTTTTGTCCGATTAGGTGACTTTAGATAGAATTTATAGATTTGTATTAGTCTCCTTTTTGGAGTTGGCAGACTGTTTGATTCATTAAGTTTTTTGTGGAGGTTTACATTTTTTGCATTATTTGTTCTTTGGAACATGGAGTTGACTCCTCTTGTAAAAGGCCTAGCATCTGATATGAATGATCTGACCATTTTTGTTTGGGTGTATCAGATAGGGGCAACAATTCCTCGGGGTGTATTCAAGACCCAGATAAATTATGTGAATCATTATTTTTTAAGCTGGGTAAAAGTATGAAAGGTCTCCGGACCAATGTTTGGCATTTATGCCTGTTCAAGGCTTACCAATTTAGAAAAATCACACCACATAGCTTAAGGGTCAAAGTACAACCTTTGGTACATAATATTGATGAACAATTAATGGATGAATGGACACAGATCCAACAATCAGCATCCTTGGGTTTTGTGGCTGCTCTAGCCAGTTTTTATGAACAGGCAGTCAAACTAGGGATTCAGGAGGTAGAAACCATTTGTATGGAGGCTAATAAATTTGAGTCTAGTGGATCTTTTACTTCCCGGGTGAACCAGTTAACAACAGAACTACTTAAGTTAGAACAAGTTCCAAAGGATAAAAAATTGAAAAGTTACAAAGTGACATAGGAGATTATGAAAGAGGCAAACCATTTGATATGCCTAGGAATGTTACTTTTAAGCTTCCTTATAATAAACCTTTGGCCCCCAAGAGGAAAAGACCTAAATCTATCTTGAAACGTAGCTCAGAATTATTGAGCTATACATCAGGGGAGGATACGTCTTCCAACACTGAAGGGGTTGGAAACCACACAGATGCCTCACCTGATCCCAAAAGGAGGAGTTTGTCACACCCTCTGCGTTCTGATACAGACGAAGGGGGAGGAAACATAAAAAATGCCAAACCCATGGATGGTTTGGAAGGTTTGCTAAAACTGATGATAGAACATTAATAAACAGTACAAATGTACATAATATTTCATCTGTACACCTAAATAATTTACAAATTAAAACTCTTAATAAAGGGCTTAATTTTGTTCCTGGCTTTTTTGTCCCGGAATATACTTTAGCACAAGATGTGATTCATTTTTATTGTCTTCTTAACTTGAAATTGTTTTTTGATGATGACATTGGTCAGGCAATTCCAGGGTTTAGATTTAAAAAAAATCATCTTTTGTTCCACCTATATCACATTTGGCATCCACATTTCAAACTAATGTCCTGAAGGATTTACATTGTAATCTTAAAGATTTTCAGGTATCTTACAACAATCGTTCTAAAGAGGAGGTACAGTGTGTTGACGAGCTTAAGAACAATAAAGAAATTGTGATAGTACAAGCAGACAATGGTGGGGCGATAGTGATTCAGGATAGGGCCCAATATAATAAAGGAAGCAATGAGACAATTGGGGGATATAAAAAATATTATATGGCTATGCCAATGGATCCAACTAATCACTTCCAAACCAAAATTGACTCATTCCTGTTACAGGCCCAGGGAGAGGGCATCATAACGGAGTCAAATAGAAATCAGTTGACGGTTTCATCTCCATGTAAACAATATTTTTATCTTTTACCTAAAATACACAAGGATGTTAGATGCCCCCCCTGTGAGACCACTTATATCAGGACATGGCTCAATTACCGAACCCTTGTCTGAATATTTGACTTGTTTTCTGAAACCATTATTCCTCTGATAAGAGCCAGAATTCAGGACACTACTCAGTTTTTGGATATTATTTGTGACACTCAATTGGAGCCTCATTGGTTGCTATGTACCTTGGACGTAACCTCTCTTTATACTAAAGTCCCACATTGGGCAGGTTTGCAGGCTTTGGACTATTGGGTGGGGAGATCAGTTTTTTACCAACCAGGCTTTAACACTTTTTTAGTGTGCCTGGCTGAATACGTTCTTACTAGTAACGTATTCTACTTCCAGGACCAATGCTTTTGGTAGGTCAAGGGTACAGCAATGGGTGCCTCTTTTGCACCCATTTATGCGGACCTTTTTATGACCTATATTGAGGAGGTTATGATTTATGACTCTAATCATAATATATACATGGATGAATTACACATCTGGAGGCGATATCTGGATGATTGTTGGTTGGTGTGGAAGTCTGATGAAATTTGTCTTCAGGAATTTATTGGCTACCTCAATGATAATGTCTGGGGAATTGAGTTTAAAGTAAATTACCACAAATCTAGGATTGTTTTCCTTGATGTTGAGGTTAGGAGGAATCCTGATGACACTCTTTCCACTCGGATATACAGGAAATTTCCTGAATATAATTCACTTTTACATGCTACCAGCTTCCACCCAGAACATAGCATCCAGAATATCCCCAAGTCACAATTCTTAAGAGCCAAAGGGATTTGTTCTAGCCAACAAACTTTTGAGAGCGCTAGAGATGATCTGATATGTAGGTTTCATGAGAGAAGTTACCCTCCAGGTACTGTTAGCATTGCTTGCCATTGGGCTTCAAATCAGAACAGAGTTGACTTGTTACGTTACAAAGATAAACATAAGGATTCATCTAATGATCTGGTTCGTCTAGTTACCACTTATGGACGTAATACACATGGGTTCATGAATATTATTAACAAACATTGGAACATTTTGATGGCAGAGGAGAAATTACACCCTTTTTTGAGGGATAGATGTTTTTTTTCTTTCAGGAGAGGTCGAACACTGGGATCCATGTTTAGCCACTATTAGAGGGTGGGTCTTAATTCCCCTGTATCTATTCAACATACATTGAGAGGTGGCCCAGTGTTGGGTTGTATACTATGTGGCCACTGCTCTTATTGTAATAAAGTTCAACATACGAGGGAATTTAGTAGTCGCAATACTTCTGAAATCTTTAATATCAACTTTTGGGCCAATTGTAATACAGAGTGGGTCATCTACCTAGCCACCTGTACATGCTCCTCATTCTATGTTGGACAGACTTCTAGGTCTTTTCGCATTAGGATTGGGGAGCATCTCAGTGATATCATGAATAAACGTAGTAATAATGCCTTGTTTAAACATGTTTGTAAACATAATTCTGCTT
The DNA here is from genome assembly GCF_019279795.1 of Protopterus annectens. Classification (NCBI taxonomy): domain Eukaryota; kingdom Metazoa; phylum Chordata; order Ceratodontiformes; family Protopteridae; genus Protopterus; species Protopterus annectens. The sequence goes on from NC_056749.1 coordinate 83,068,637, forward strand.
CTTTCCATTTTATTGTCATAAGTTAGGGTGGCACAATTTACTGAATTTCAAGGAACACAAATGGATCATTAAATTAGGGGCTTTATTTCCACCTGGTCTAAATGGCCAACTTTAATTGACCAATGTACTGCATTTATGTCTGTGTATATATAAACCTGTGTATGTAAATGGTTATTATGCATTTCATTATCTCCACTGAAGAAGGCTATTGCAGCCGAAACCGGTTTGGATGGATAGGTAGTAGGGTATACTACCCTCTACCTTAATCTTTATTGTATTAATAAAGTTTGGTACTCCACCATTTCTGCTGGCTATTTTATTTTAGCATTGTGGATTTTTCACCCAAGAAGGTGCCGTACGTGCACCACGTTGTTTCCTGCCTCTGACCTACTAGCACCCAATAAATATTTTCACTTGACCCACATCACCACAACTCAATAAATATTCTAACCTGACATACATCACCACCACCACCTACAACCCAAAATTCTCACTCAACCTACACCACCTCCTACAACCCAATAAATAGCGTCATTATACCTACATCACCATCACCTACAACCCAATATTGTCCTTTGACCTACACCACTATCACCCATAACCAAAGCAATATTGCCACTTGACCTACACTGCCACTACCTACAACCCATCAAAAATTCTCACTCGACCTGCACCTTTACCACCTATAACCCCATGAATATTCTCACTCAACCTACAACACCATCACCTTCAACACTATAAATATTCTCACTTGACTTGCACCATGACCATGTACAACCCACTATGTATTCTGGGTCAACTTATGCCCGCATCACCTACTACCCAATAAATATTCTCACTCGACCTACACCACCACAACCTACAACCCAAAAAATATTCTCACTCAACCTGCACTACCATCTATAATCAAATAAATAATCTCACTCAACCAACACCATCACTACTCACCACCAAAAAAATTCTCACACAACCTAATCTATATTTAAAATGCAATAAATATTCTCAATCTACCTACACAAACACCACTGACAGACCAACAAATATTCTCACATGATATCCACCACCTAAAAACCAATAAATATTCACACAACCTACATACCATTTACAACCCAATAAATATTCTCACTTGACTAAACCACCACTACTTACAACACAATAAATATTCTCATTTGACATACACCGGCACCACCGACAACACAATATTCTCACTTGACCTACACCACCACCACCCACAACCTAATAAATATTCTCACTTGACCTACACCACCACCAACAACCCAATAAATATTCTCACTCGACCTACACCACCACCACCTATAACCCCATATATATTCTCAGTTATCCTACACCACCACCACCTACAATGCAATAAATATTCTCACATGACCTTCACTACTACTAGCTACAACCCAATAAATATTCTCACTCGACCTGCACCACAACCACCTACAACCCACTAAATATTTGACTCAACCTACACCACCATGTACTAGCCAAAAAATACTGTCACCAGACCAGTACCACCACCACTTATAACCCAATAAATATTCTCACTCAACCATCACCACCACCCATAACCCAAAAAATATTCTCACGCAACATACTCCACACCTACAATGCAATAAATATTCTCACTCTACCTACTTCACAACCAAGTACAATCCAATAAATATTCTCACAATTTGTACCACAACCACTTACAACCCAATTAATATTTTCACATAACCTACATCAATAATATCTGTAACCCTATACAAATTTGACTAAAGCACAACCACCTACAACCCAATAAATATTCTCACTCAACCTATACCACCACCTACAACACAAGAAATATCCTCACTCAACCTAAACCACCAGCACCTACAACCCATTAAATATTCTCACTCGACCTACACTACTAGCACCACCTACAACCCAATAAATATTCAGACTGGACATACACTACCACCATCCACAACCCAATATTCTCACTAAATCTACACCACCACCACCCACAACCTAATCAATATTCTCACTTGACCTGTACAACCACCAACAACAACCCAATATATATTTTCACTTGACCTACACATCCAGAACCTAATAAACAATCTCACTAGACCTACACCACCATCACCCATAAACAAATAAATATTTTCACTCTACCTACATCACCACCACCCAAAACATAATAAATCTTCTCACTCAGCCTACACCAGAAATACCTACAACCCAATAAATATTCTCACTCGAACTACACCATCACCTACAACAGAATAAATATTGCCACTCAAAATACACCACCATCACCCACAACCCAATAAATATTCTCATTACCTACACTGCCACCACCTACAACCCAATAAATATTCTCATTACCTACACTGCCTCCACCCACAACCCAATAAATATTCTCATTACCTACACTGCCACCACCCACAACCCAATAAATATTCTCATTACCTACACTGCCACCACCTACAACCCAATAAATATTCTCATTACCTACACTGCCACCACCTACAACCCAATAAATATTCTCATTACCTACACTGCCACCACCTACAACCCAATAAATATTCTCATTACCTACACTGCCACCACCTACAACCCAATAAATATTCTCATTACCTACACTGCCACCACCTACAACCCAATAAATATTCTCATTACCTACACTGCCACCACCTACAACCCAATAAATATTCTCATTACCTACACTGCCACCACCTACAACCCAATAAATATTCTCATTACCTACACTGCCACCACCTACAACCCAATAAATATTCTCATTACCTACACTGCCACCACCTACAACCCAATAAATATTCTCCTTGACCTGCACCACTGCCAGCTACAACCCAATAAATATTCTTGCTCGACCGACACCACAAGCCCTACAACCCACAACATATTCTGAGTCGACCTATTCCACCATTATCTACTATCCTGTAAGTATTCTCACCTGACTATAGCGCCAACACCTACAACGCAATACAAATTCTAATTCAACCTGCACCACCACCACATATAATCAAATATTCTCACACAACCAACACCACCACCACCCACAACCCAAAAATATTCTCACACAGCCTACTGTATACCTAAAATGCAATAAATATTCTCACTCTACCTACAGCAAACCACAGAAAACCCAATAAATATTCTCACTTGACATGCACCACCACCTTTAACCCAATAAATGCTCTCACAAGCTACATCAATACCATCTACAACCCAATAAATATTCTCAATAGACTAAAACATCACTACTTACAACCCAATAAATATTCTCAATCAACCTGCACCACCACCACCCGCAACCTAATAACTATTCTAACACCACATACACCACCACCACCTGCAGCCCAAGAAATATCCTCACTCAACCTACTCGAGCTACTCTATCAGCACCTAAAAGTCAATAAATATTCTCGCTTGATCTACACCATCACCACCCACAATCCAATAAATATTCTCAGTCGACCTACACTACCATCACCAACAACTCAAGAATTATTCTCATTTGACTTACAGCGCCAATAACCAAGTAAATATTTTCACTCTACCTACAATGCCATCACCCACAGCACAATAAATATTCTCATTCAATCTTCACCACCACCACCTACAATCAAATAAATATTGTTACTTGACCTACACCACCACCACCCAAAACCCAATAAATATTCTCACTTGACCAAAGAAATATTCCCACTCGACCTACACCACCACAACCTAATAAATATTCTCACAAAACTTACACCACCATCACCCATAACCAAATAAATATTCTCACTCAACCTACACACCACATACAACACAGTAAATATTCTCATGCAAAATGCACCACCACCATTCACAACCCAATAAATATTATCACTCGAACTACACCACACCTACAGTGAACACATTTTCTCACTCAACCTACACCACCACCACATACAACCCAATAAATATTCGCAGTCGACCTACATCATCACCACTTTAAACCTAATATTCTCTCTTGACTAAACCAGCACCACAACCTTATAAATATTCTTACTCGACCGACACCAACACCACCACCGGCAACACAATAAATATTCTCACTATATTCTCTCTCAACCTACATGACCACCACCTACAACTCAACAAATATTATCAATCAACCTACACCACCACCACGGACAACCCAATAAATATTTTCACATAAAATACACTGCCACCACCCACAACCCAATAAATATTCTCAATCGACCTACACCACCACCACCACCCACAACCTAATAAATATTCTCACTCGACCTACACCATCACCACCGACAACCCATTAAATATTCTCAATCAACCTACACTACCACCTACAACCCAATAAATATACTCAATCGACCTACACTACCATGACCAACAACCCAATCAATGTTGTCACTCGACTATCACCACCACCTACATACCAATAAATATTGTCACTCAACCTACATGACCATCACCCATAACCCAATCAATATTCTCAAATGACCTACACTGCAACTACCTACAACCCACTAAATAGTCTCACTCAACCTGGGCCACCACCACCTATAACCCCATATATATTCTCACTTGTCCTATAACACCACCACCTACAATGCAATAAAAATTCTCACTTGACCTTCACCACTACCAGCTACAACCCAATAAATATTCTCACTCGACCTACATCACAACCACCTATAACTCACTAAACATTTGACTCAACCTATGCCACCAACACCTACTTCCCAATAAATATTCTCAATCAACCAACAACAGCACCACCCACAACCCAAAAAATATTCTCACACAACATACTAAACACCTACAATGCAATAAATATTTTCACTCTACCTACTCCACCATCACGTACAACCAAATAAATATTCACACTTGATGTGTACAACCACCACCTACAACCCAATTAATATTCTCACGTGAGCTACATCAATACCATCTGCAACCCAATAAATATTCACACTCAACCTACATCATCACCTACAACACAAGAAATACCCTCACTCATCCTACACCACGAGCACATACAACCCAGTGAATATTCTTACTCAACCTACAGTAGCACCACCTAATAAATATTCTGACTGGACATACAACCACTATCCACAACCCAATAGTTTCACTTGACCTACACCACCATCACCTGTAAGCAAATAAATATTCTCACTCTACCTACATTGCCACCACCCACAATACAATAAACTACAACAGCACCACCTACATCCCAAAAATATTATCACTCTACCTACACCATCACCTACAACACCATAAATATTCTTATTCAACCTACACCACCACTACCACCTACAACCCAAAAATATTCTCACACAACATACTCCACACCTACAACACAATCAATATTCTCACTGTAACTACTCCACTACCATATACAACCCAATAAATATTCCCACTTGATGTGTACCAACACTACCTACAACCCAATTATTATTCTTACGTGACCTATATCAATACCATCTGCAACCCAATATATTCTCACTCGAGGAAAGCACCATTACCTACAACACAAGAAATATCCTCACTCGACCTACACCACCAGCAGCTACAGCCCATAAACATTCTCATTCGACCTTAACTACCACTACCTACATCATAATAAATATTAAGACTGGATGTAGACCACCACCATCCACAACCCATTATTCTCACTCAATCTACATCACCACCACCCACAACATTAATTTACGTACACCACCACAACCTAATAAATATTCTCACTAGACTTGCACCAGCATTACCCATAACAAATAAATATTCTTAATCTACCCATATCACCGCCACCTGCAACATAATAAATCTTCTCACTCAACATACACCAGCACCACCTACAACCCAATAAATATTTCCACTCGACTTACACCACCACCTATAACACCATAAATATTGTCACTCAACTTACACCACCATCACCCATAACCCAATAAATATTCTCATTCAACATACACCACCACCACCTACAATCCAATATTATCAATCAACATACACCACCACCCACAACCCAATAAATATTCTCACTCGACCTACACCTCCACCACCCACAACTTAATAAATACTCTCATTCGACCTACACCATTACTGCCGACAACCCATTAAATATTCTCACTCAACCTATACCCCCACCTACATCCCAATAAATTTTGTCACTCGACCTACACCATCACCCATAAACCAATCAATATTTTCACTCAAACTACAGCACTACTACCTACAACCCATTAAATATTCTCACTCGACCTGCACCACAAACACCTATAACCCCATACAGACTTTTTACTTGACCTACACCAACTCAATAAATATTCTCACTTAATTTGCACTACTACCAGCTACAACCCAATAATATTCTCCCTCGACCTACACCACAATTCCTGCAACCCAATAAATATTTTGAGTAGACCTACACCACCAATATCTACTATCCAATAAATATTCTCACTCGACCTACACCACCACCACCTACAATCCAATAAATATTCTCACACAACCTACATCAATACTATCTACATCCCAATAAATATTCTCAATTGACTAAATCCCTACTACTTACAACCCAATAAATATTCTCACTCAACCTGCACCACCACCACACCCAACCCAATAAATATTCTCAGATGACCTACACCACCAGCACCTGCAACCCAGGAAATATCCTCACTCAACCTACTCGACTTACACCACCAGCACCTAAAAACCAATAAATATTCTCACTCAACCTACAGCAGCGTCAACTACAACCCAATAAATATTCTCACAAGATGTACACCACCACCATTTACAACCCAATATTCTCACTCAGTCTACACCACCACCACCCACAATCTAATAAATATTTTCAGTCACCGTACACCACCACCACCCACAACCCAATAAATATTCTCACTTGACCTACACCACAGGAACCCAATAAATATTGTTACTCAACCTACAGTACCACCACCTTCAATGAAATAAATCTTCTCACTTGACCTGCTCTACCACCTACAATCCAATATTCTCACCAGACCTACACTGCCACCACCTACAGCCCACCAAATATTCCTCACTTAACCTACATCACCAACTACAACCCAATAAATATTCCCCCTCAACCAGTACCACTGAAGATCAGAGTGTGTGTATGTACCTTTAAGAAGCATTTCCCAATGTAGCATGTGCATTAAAATACTTTGCATGCGTAGGCCATTCTGAGAGAACAGCTAGAGTGTTAACATATATGAGTGTGCTAGTCAGTCTGTTTATAATTTTATTTAAGTTTAATTTACAAAGTCTCATTTCAGATTTGTTTGTGTGTAATAAACTTGCTTGAACAGAACCCAGAAATGTTCATCTGTTTTATCCTGACCAGATAAGTGACATCAGGTTCAGTGCAAACTTCTCCCCCCCTCCCCCCCAAAAGGAGAGATATCTATTCCAGAGGATTGTAGCCCCCCAAACATCTCCAACGCCCAGGTGAGAACTGCCCTCACTAAGGCAAAAAACACAGCATCCATGGGACCGGATGGTGTCCCCGGCTGTGTGCTTCACGAACTCAACGAGGAATTAAACCCACAGTTAGGACAGCTGTTTAATCTTAGCCTCACCTCAGGATACGTACCCAAGGAGTGGCGCACGGCGACTGTGGTCCCACTTCATAAGGCGGTGCCTCCACAGACCCTGGAAATTACCGCCCATTAGCTTGACAAGCCTTATCTGCAAAGCCATGGAGAGGATCATAATGGAACTCATAAATAAAGACATAGGGAACTTGCAGACTTTGGATCCAACCCAGTTTGGCTTTGTCAAAGGCAGATCCTGCCTCTTAAACTTGGTTGACTTTTTCGAGACTGTCACCAAGGCCATTGATGAGGGAAAGGCAGTCCATACAGCCTACCTCGACCTGGCAAAGGCCTTCGACACAATACCCCACTCAGGTATCATCGAAAAACTCATCAGCTTGAATGTAAACCCATACATCACAAGATGGGTTGCAAACTGGCTAAGTGACAGAACCCACAGGGTCAGAGTTGCTGGAGCCATGTCAGACTCAAAGCCTGTCACAAGGGGTGTCCCACAGGGCTCAGTCCTGGGTCCACTCTTGTTCAGCATCTACTTTTCTGAAGTACAAGCAAACACACAAGGGTTATGGCTGACAAAGTTTGCAGATGACTGCAAACTGGGCGCCATAGTCGAAAACACATCTGACACAGATATCCTCCAGAAGGGCCTCACAGAAATGGATAACTGGTGCCAGAGCCATGGCCTGAAGTTAAACGCCAAAAAATGCATAGTCATACCCTTCGGGAAAAACAAGGTTACCCCTAGCTACCATATAGGTGGCAATCCACTGAGCACAGAAAAAGTCAGCAGGGATCTGGGGACCCAGGTTGACAGTAGCCTTTCGTTTGACACTCATGTTGCTAAAGTAGTTAGGAAAACCTTCTATATCGCCCACCTGATCATGAAGGGATTCACATCTAGATCAAGGGAGGTCATCGCCCCTGTACTCATCACTCATTAGTCCTATGATTGAGTACAATGCCCGTTCGAATGTATCTGACCAGACACCTGCTGCAGCTTGAAAGGCCCCAAAAGTTCCTCACCAAAAGGATAAAGGGTCTCAAAATATGTCTTATGCTGCCCGACTGAAAGAACTCCAGCTCTATTCAGTCTCATACCGCTTGCTCAGAGGTGACCTGTGCCTGACATATAAGGCCATGTCAAACCCAGATTTGATGAATATGCTTCACCTCAAAAATCTAGATCCTCAGAACCACAAGGGCGGAGACTTAAACCTTGACACGGTTATAAATAGAACGTGCTGGAGGGACAGATTCATCACCCAGAGACTCCCTATGCTGTGGAACAAAATCCCGGTACATGTGAGGCAGAGCACCTCTCTGGCCTTGTTCAAGAGGAATCTTGACCAATGGATGGGAGATTGCAGATATACCCCAGGGATTACTTCAGTGTCACTGCTTGACAGAGGCACAGCAAACTGATAGGCATAGTTTTTATTCAAACTAAAGGGGTGGCGAAAGCCACATAACTATGGGCTAGGCTTATAAATGCCCTTGGGCAGAGAGCCTAGTATGAACCTATGAACCTATGATGTCAGAACCGACATTAGAAGAGCAACTTCTTTGAGCCATGAGGTGCAGAGTTGAAGGTAAAGGCAGACTAAGCAGGTTGAGTGAAATGGAGCACAGACAAATGAAGAGCCAGAAATTAGCTAAGGTAAAGAAAACTGCACAAATGATTTATTCGGCAAAGAAAATGAAATGGCACATTCTCAAACTAGGCCTGATGAATCTAATAACACAGATTACCCACTAGTTACAACTATTACCATCTCCTTAACCACAAAACAATATCTGCCTATTAAATCCAGATACATCAGCTGAAAATCTAAATGCCATCAAAAATCTATAAACAAAATCCTGAAAGTTATACCGATTATACGCAATAACCTAGCAATGGATGGAGACGTTCATCCAAACCCTGGCCCTGCCACCTTAGATACTGGAACTTCCACTACAACTAACCCAGTTACATCACTATCAAATAATAAGACCCCCAACTCCCTCCAGATCTGCCAACAAAATATATGTAGCATAAATAACAAAATACACAATCTGCATGCCCTCCTACAAGTCCATTCCCCTGATATTCTATGCCTAACTGATACCTGGCTGAAACCATCAACCTCAGATAATGAAATACTACCACCTGGGTATAATATACTTAGACTTGATCACTCCACCAGGAAGGGAGGGGGGTAACTGTACTCTTCAAATCTACACTAAATGTTACCTTAGACCCCAGTCAACCACCGCAGGTTAATAAGGCAGAAATAATCACTACCAAGTTCCAAATTAACAAAAACAAATGCATAAATATAGTCTGCGTGTACATTCCCCCAGGGAATAATGTCAATACCCTAGAAGACATCCTCCAGTGGTTGGCTAGTAACTATCCACAAGAAACCATTGTACTAGGAGACCTTAACATCGACTGGAACGCTTGTTCCTCTCAATCTCCTACCACCCAGTAAACCTGTATGGATTCACACAGGTTATACCCATGTAAACCTGTATGGATTCACACAGGTTATACCCATGTAAACCTGTACGGATTCACACAGGTTATACCCATGTAAACCTGTACGGATTCACACAGGTTATACCCATGTAAACCTGTACGGATTCACACAGGTTATACCCATGTAAACCTGTATGGATTCACACAGGTTATACCCATGTAAACCTGTATGGATTCACACAGGTTATACCCATGTAAACCTGTGGATTCACACAGGTTATACCCATGTAAACCTGTACGGATTCACACAGGTTATACCCATGTAAACCTGTACGGATTCATACAGGTTATACCCATGTAAACCTGTATGGATTCACACAGGTTATACCCATGTAAACCTGTACGGATTCACACAGGTTATACCCATGTAAACCTGTACGGATTCACACAGGTTATACCCATGTAAACCTGTACGGATTCACACAGGTTATACCCATGTAAACCTGTACGGATTCACACAGGTTATACCCATGTAAACCTGTACGGATTCACACAGGTTATATCCATGTAAACCTGTACGGATTCACACAGGTTATATCCATGTAAACCTGTACAGATTCACACAGGTTATACCCATGTAAACCTGTACGGATTCACACAGGTTATACCCATGTAAACCTGTACGGATTCACACAGGTTATATCCATGTAAACCTGTACGGATTCACACAGGTTATACCCATGTAAACCTGTATGGATTCACACAGGTTATACCCATGTAAACCTGTACGGATTCACACAGGTTATATCCATGTAAACCTGTATGGATTCACACAGGTTATATCCATGTAAACCTGTATTTATTCACACAGGTTATACCCATGTAAACCTGTACGGATTCACACAGGTTATTCCCATGTAAACCTGTATGGATTCACACAGGTTATACCCATGTAAACCTGTACGGATTCACACAGGTTATACCCATGTAAACCTGTATGGATTCACACAGGTTATACCCATGTAAACCTGTACAGATTCACACAGGTTATACCCATGTAAACCTGTATGGATTCACACAGGTTATACCCATGTAAACCTGTATGGATTCACACAGGTTATATCCATGGAAACCTGTATGGATTCACACAGGTTATACCCATGGAAACCTGTATGGATTCACACAGGTTATACCCATGTAAACGTGCACAGATTCACACAGGTTATACCCATGTAAACCTGTACAGATTCACACAGGTTATATCCATGTAAACCTGTACAGATTCACACAGGTTATACCCATGTAAACCTGTACGGATTCACACAGGTTATACCCATGTAAACCTGTACAGATTCACACAGGTCATATCCATGTAAACCTGTATGGATTCACACAGGTTATATCCATGTAAACCTGTATGGATTCACACAGGTTATACCCATGTAAACCTGTATGGATTCACACAGGTTATACCCATGTAAACCTGTATGGATTCACACAGGTTATACCCATGTAAACCTGTACGGATTCACACAGGTTATACCCATGTAAACCTGTACGGATTCACACAGGTTATACCCATGTAAACCTGTACGGATTCACACAGGTTATACCCATGTAAACCTGTACGGATTCACACAGGTTATACCCATGTAAACCTGTACGGATTCACACAGGTTATACCCATGTAAACCTGTACGGATTCACACAGGTTATATCCATGTAAACCTGTACGGATTCACACAGGTTATACCCATGTAAACCTGTACGGATTCACACAGGTTATACCCATGTAAACCTGTACGGATTCACACAGGTTATACCCATGTAAACCTGTGCAGTTCATACAGGTTATACCCATGTAAACCTGTACGGATTCACACAGGTTATACCCATGTAAACCTGTACGGATTCACACAGGTTATACCCATGTAAACCTGTACGGATTCACACAGGTTATACCCATGTAAACCTGTACGGATTCACACAGGTTATACCCATGTAAACCTGTACGGATTCACACAGGTTATACCCATGTAAACCTGTACGGATTCACACAGGTTATACCCATGTAAACCTGTACGGATTCACACAGGTTATATCCATGTAAACCTGTACGGATTCACACAGGTTATATCCATGTAAACCTGTATGGATTCACACAGGTTATACCCATGTAAACCTGTACAGATTCACACAGGTTATACCCATGTAAACCTGTACGGATTCACACAGGTTATACCCATGTAAACCTGTACGGATTCACACAGGTTATATCCATGTAAACCTGTACGGATTCACACAGGTTATACCCATGTAAACCTGTATGGATTCACACAGGTTATACCCATGTAAACCTGTACGGATTCACACAGGTTATATCCATGTAAACCTGTATGGATTCACACAGGTTATATCCATGTAAACCTGTATTTATTCACACAGGTTATACCCATGTAAACCTGTACGGATTCACACAGGTTATTCCCATGTAAACCTGTATGGATTCACACAGGTTATACCCATGTAAACCTGTACGGATTCACACAGGTTATACCCATGTAAACCTTTACGGATTCACACAGGTTATACCCATGTAAACCTGTACAGATTCACACAGGTTATACCCATGTAAACCTGTATGGATTCACACAGGTTATACCCATGTAAACCTGTATGGATTCACACAGGTTATATCCATGGAAACCTGTATGGATTCACACAGGTTATACCCATGGAAACCTGTATGGATTCACACAGGTTATACCCATGTAAACGTGCACAGATTCACACAGGTTATACCCATGTAAACCTGTACAGATTCACACAGGTTATATCCATGTAAACCTGTACAGATTCAGACAGGTTATACCCATGTAAACCTGTACGGATTCACACAGGTTATACCCATGTAAACCTGTACAGATTCACACAGGTCATATCCATGTAAACCTGTATGGATTCACACAGGTTATACCCATGTAAACCTGTATGGATTCACACAGGTTATACCCATGTAAACCTGTATGGATTCACACAGGTTATACCCATGTAAACCTGTATGGATTCACACAGGTTATACCCATGGAAACCTGTACGGATTCACACAGGTTATATCCATGTAAACCTGTATGGAGTCACACAGGTTATATCCATGTAAACCTGTATGGATTCACACAGATCATATCCATGGAAACCTGTACGGATTCACACAGGTTATATCCATGTAAACCTGTATGGATTCACACAGGTTATATCCATGTAAACCTGTATGGAGTCACACAGGTTATATCCATGTAAACCTGTATGGATTCACACAGATCATATCCATGGAAACCTGTACGGATTTCACACAGGTTATATCCATGTAAACCTGTATGGATTCACACAGATCATATCCATGGAAACCTGTACGGATTCACACAGGTTATATCCATGTAAACCTGTATGGATTCACACAGGTTATATCCACCCCAAACAGGACAGGAAAACTTAACCAAAAAGATAGTATACTGGATTGGATACTAATCAATAGCCATCACCAAATGTATTCCTCGGGGGCCATACCCGATGACCTCAGCGACCACTTTCTTACCTTTATCTGCAAACACAAATGTAATTACTCCCAGCAGCCCATCTACAGAACAATAAGAAATAGTAAAAGCTTCAATCCTAGCAAGTTTCAGGATGAACTTAAGGCATGCAACTGGGCTGCCCTAAAGCACCTGCCCCTAGATGAAGCTGTCTCCCACTTTAACAATAAATTCCTCACCATCCTCGATGTTCATGCTCCCACTTGTTCCACGAGGGCAAAAACAAAAGCTGCCCCGTGGCTCTCTAAAGAAACTAAAACAAAAATCATACTCAGAAATAAGGCCTGGGCAACATGGTGTGCTACAAAAGACTCCATGAATCAAACTAAATTTAGACAACTAAGAAATGAGACAAAACAAGCTATTCTATTAAATAAAAAATCTACTACCTCCATCTTCAACAAGGGAACAAAAATAGCCCCCAAAAATTCTGGGCAGGGATAAATAGATTACTGCACCCAGGTCAAACAACCACTCCACCTCCCTCAGCCTCTACTGATAAACTACCAAAGGATATTGCTAACACCTTTAATAATTTCTTTACTGAAACCATCCATGCCCTTGCAAGCCAAATACCCCTTCACTCCTCTAACCCACTGAATAGCACTCCCAGCCCTCCTTTAGCTTCCAACCATTCTCTACATATTTCATTCGTTCCCTACTCAAAAAATTAAAACCTACTACCCTAGCTGCAGACCTTCTCCCAGCCGAATATTTGTAAAAAAGCTGCTGATACCATAGCGTATCCTGTTTCCATTCTAATTAATCGGTCCATATCAGAAGCCTCAGTCCCCTCTATCTGGAAAATATCTCATGTCATACCCCTTCATAAAGTTGGAAACTCTTTATAAGAGTATACTCTTTATGATAACTCTTTAACAATTATAGACCCTTAGCCATCTTATCATCTCTGACAAAAATAATGGAAAATGCGTCTATAAACAACTCCTGAACTTTCTAACACAAAACAACCTACTGGCTAACTCCCAGCATGGCTTCAGACCATATCATAGTACCACCACAGCTCTCCTCACCCTCTCTAATGCAATAAACTGTAACAGGAACAACAAAAAGCTATCTTCAGCCCTTTTCTTGGACCTGTCAAAGGCTTTTGACATGGTTAATGACCATTTTCTCATCAACATACTGACAACAATGTCCCTAGATAATCACCCGCTCTGATGGTTTGAATCCTACCTGCACAATAGACAACAATCCATCTTATGGAAGAACAAAGCCTCAAACCTCCTACCCAACACAGGGGTCTATCTTGGGACCATTTCTGTTTTCCATTTTATCAATGACCTCCACACTGTAATTCCTAAAGCCATCTGCATTCAATATGCAGACAATTCAACGTTGATCTGCACTGCCACCTCACAAACTGAGCTGCTATCAATAACTCAGAGTACTTTCAACCTAGTAGAGAACTGACTTGCCGCTCGCTGTCTGATTCTCAACCCTAATAAAACAAAGCTCCTAATTTTCACCCCACTGAAAGATCCATGGTGCTATCTCTCTCCATTAAGGCTAATAACAGTACTATTATCTCTTCAGATGTCCATACAAAACTACAAGGAGTTATTATAGACAACAGTCTTAGGTTTGATGTGCACATCAACAAAACAATCAAAACCATTAACAGAAAACTGGGCTCACTTTACATGATAAAACCATTCCTTAACCCATATGTGAGGACCTCCATTGCCCACTCCCGTCTACTATCTACACTCTACTATGCTTCCCCTTTACTGGCCAACCCAAAGAAATCTGATCTTACTAAACTCTCAAGCTGCTATAATAACATAGCTAGATTTGCAACTGGTCTACCCTATAGAACCCATCACTGTAAAAATCAAAATTATTTTGGATGTCTAAAGCTACCCAGGCAAATTCTGTATAATCAACTCATTGTTGCTCACAAAGCACTTAACCAACCAGATAATACACCTGCCCTGAAAAACATCATCTATCCCCACTCCAACTCCAGATCACTCCGGTCATCTAACAGACTACTAGTGCAAACCATCAAATCCAAAAACTCAGCTGGTGACTCCCTGTTCGCCAACTCTACTGGCAAAATTTGGAATTACCTTCCTGCTAACATAACCCTGGATACCACCCTATCTCAATTCAAAAAAACTCTCAAAGAGAGTTTCAAGTCTCACTGGATAAGTCCATGCTCCAAGCCTGACTAAATCTTTATGCATACTGGTGTATCTATCCTATGTCTGTAAGTGCTACTCAAATATCTTTGTTAAGCCAGTTTAGAAGATTTTTAGACTGTACAAATTTAAATGTACTAGAATAAGTGGTATATTTCCATAAATTTAACTCAAGTGTAAAATGTGTTATATTTGTATCATGCTATGATTACTCCTGTTCGACATGGCATTGAAATGATTGCATACGTATACCTTTGGAACTTTTCTCCCCGGGCCTCCGCTGAAAATGGACATGCATCCAGTTGGACGATACCAGTCAATAAATGTAAAATAAACAAATAAATAAATAAGACACAAAACATATTACTAATCTAACGTAAGGCAAGACTGCATTATTAATTAAATGAAATGTTTAAAACCAGGATATTTGATAAAACTGACAAAATTATTCATATGGGACTCGGAATAATCTTTGGTTTGCATAACGAGCATGTTTAAAGTAAAATAGGCACAAAAATATAATGAGCAGGATAAGTGATTAAACAGGCACAAGAAAAGTATAATGATCAGGATAAGAGATTAAACAGGCACAAGAAAAGTATAATGATCATAATAAGAGATTAAACAGGCACAAGAAAACTATAATAAGCAGGATAAGAGATTAAACAGGCACAAGAAAAGTATAATGAGCAGGATAAGAGATTAAACAAGCAAAAGAAAAGTATAATGAGAATGATAAGAGATTAAACAGGCACAAGAAAAGTATAATGAGCAGGATAAAAGATTAAACAGGCACAAGAAAAGTATAAAGAGCAGGATAAGAGATTAAGCAGGCACAAGAAAAGTATAATGAGCAGGATAAGAGATAAAACAGGCACAAGAAAAGTATAATGAGCAGGATAAGAGATTAACAGGCACAAGAAAAGTATAATGAGCAGGATAAGAGATTAACAGGCACAAGAAAAGTATAATGAGCAGGATAAGAGATTAAACAGGCACAAGAAAAGTATAATGAGCAGGATAAAATATTAAACAGGCACAAGAAAAGTATGAAGAGCAGGATAAGAGATTAAACAGGCACAAGAAAAGTATAATGAGCAGGATAAGAGATTAAACAGGCACAAGAAAAGTATAATGAGCAGGATAAGAGATTAACAGGCACAAGAAAAGTATAAAGAGCAGGATAAGAGATTAAACAGGTGCAAGAAAAGTATAATGATCATGATAAGAGGTTAAACAGGCACAAGAATAGAATAATGAGCAGGATAAGAGATTAAACAGGCACATAAAAAGTATAATGATCATGATAAGAGGTTAAACAGGCACAAGAAAAGTATAATGAGCAGGATAAAAGGTTAAACAGGTGCAAGAAAAGTTTAATGATCAGGATAAGTGGTTAAACAGGCACAAGAAAAGTTTAATAAACATAATAAGAGATTAAACAGGCATAAGAAAAGTATAATGAGCAGGATAAGAGATTAAACAAGCACAAGAAAAGTATAATGAGCAGGATAAGAGATTAAACAGGCACAAGAAAAGTATAATAAACATGATAAGAGATTAAACAGGCACAAGAAAAGTATAATGAGCAGGATAAGAGATTAAACAGGCACAAGAAAAGTATAATGAGCAGGATAAGAGATTAACAGGCACAAGAAAAGTATAAAGAGCAGGATAAGAGATTAAACAGGTGCAAGAAAAGTATAATGATCATGATAAGAGGTTAAACAGGCACAAGAATAGAATAATGAGCAGGATAAGAGATTAAACAGGCACATAAAAAGTATAATGATCATGATAAGAGGTTAAACAGGCACAAGAAAAGTATATTGAGCAGGATAAGAGATTAAACAGGTGCAAGAAAAGGTTAATGATCAGGATTAGTGGTTAAACAGGCACAAGAAAAGTTTAATAAACATGATAAGAGATTAAACAGGCATAGGAAAAGTATAATGAGCAGGATAAGAGATTAAACAAGCACAGGAAAAGAATAATGAGCAGGATAAGAGATTAAACAGGCACAAGAAAAGTATAATAAACATGATAAGAGATTAAACAGGCACAAGAAAAGTATAATGAGCAGGATAAGATATTAAACAGGCACAAGAAAAGTATAATGAGCATGATAAAAGGTTAAACAGTCACACGAAAAGTATAATGAGCAGGATAAGAGGATAAACAGGCACAAGACAAGTATAATGATCAGGATAAGAGATTAAACAGGCACAAGAAAAGTATTATAAACAAGAGATTAAACAGGTGCAAGAAAACTATAGCGAGCAGGATAAGAGATTAAACAGGCTCAAGTATAATAAGTAGGAAAAGAGGTTAAACAGGCACAAGAAAATTATAATGAGCAGGATAAGAGATTAAACAGGCACAAGAAAAGTATAATGTGCAGGATAAGAGATTAAACAGGAAGAAGAAAAGTATAATGTGCAGGATAAAAAATTCAGCAGGCACAAGAAAGGTATAATGAGCAGGATAAGAGGTGAAACAGGCACAGGAAAAGTATGATGAGCATGATAAGAGATTAAACAGGTGCAAGAAAAGTATAATGAGCAGGATAAGAGATTAAACAGGAAGAAGAAAAGTATAATGTGCAGGATAAAAAATTCAGCAGGCACAAGAAAGGTATAATGAGCAGGATAAGAGGTGAAACAGGCACAGGAAAAGTATGATGACCATGATAAGAGATTAAACAGGTGCAAGAAAAGTATAATGAGCAGGATAAGAGGTTAAACAGTTACACGAAAAGTATAATGAGCAGGAGAAGAGATTAAACAGACATCAGGAAAGTATAATGAAGTTGATAAGAGGTTAAACAGGCACAAGAGAAGTATAATAAACATGATAAGAGATTAAACAGGCAAAAGAAAAAGTATAATGAGCAGGATAAGAGATTAAAATGGCACAAGAAAGGTATGACGAGCAGGATAAAAGATTAAACAGGCACAGGAAAAGTATAATGAGCAAGACAAGAGATTAAACAGGCACAAGAAAAGTATAATAAACATGATAAGAGATTAAACAGGCACAACAAAAGTATAATGAGAAGGATAAAAGATTAAACAGGCACAAGGAAAGTATAACGAGCATGATAAGAGGTTAAGCAGTCACAATATAAATATAATGAGCAGAATAAGAGGTTAAACATGCACAAGGAAAGTATAATAAACATGATAAGAGATTAAACAGGCACAAGAAAAGTATAATGAGCAGGATAAGAGATTAAACAGGCGCAAGAAAAGTATAATGAGCAGAACGAGAAGTTAAAATGCACAAGAAAAGTATAATGAGCAGGATAAGAGATTAAACAGGCACAAGAAAAATATAATGATCATGTTAAGAGGATAAACAGGCACTAGAAAAGTAGAATGAGCAGGATAAGAGGCTAAACAGGCACAAGAAACGTATAATAAACATAAGATATTAAACAGGCACAAGAAAAGTGTAATGAAGATGATAAGAGGTTAAACAGGGACAAGAAAAGTATAATGAGCTGGATAATAGATTAATCAGGCGTCAGAAAAGTATAATGATCAGGATAAGAGGTTAAACAGGCACAAGAAAAGTATAATAAACATGATAAGAGATTAAAAAGGTGCAAGAAAAAGTATAATGAGCAGGATAAGAGATTAAACAGGCACAATAAATGTATAATAAACATGATAAGAGATTAAACAGGCACAAGAAATGTATAATAAACATGATAAGAGATTAAACAGGTACAAGAAAAGTATAATGAGCAGGATAAGAGATTAAACAGGCACAAGAAAAGTATAATAAACATGATAAGAGATTAACCAGGTACAAGAAAAGTATAATGAGCAGGACAAGAGGTTAAACAGGCAGAGGAAAAGTATAATGATCATGATAAGAGATTAAACAGGCACAAGAAAAGTATAATAAACATGATAAGAGATTAAACAGGCACAAGAAAAGTATAATGAGCAGGATAAGAGATTAAACAGGCACAAGAAAAGTATAACGAGCATGATAAGAGGTGAAACAGGCACAAGATAAGTATAATGAGCAGGATAAGAGATAAACAGGCACAAGATAAGTATAATAAACATGATAAGAGATTAAACAGGCAGAAGATAAGTATAATGTGCATGATAAGAGATTAAACAGGCACAGAAAAAGTATAATGATCATGACAAAGAAGTTAAACAGGCACAAGAAAAGTATAATGAGAAGGACAAGAGGTTAAACATGCACAAGAAAAGTATAATGATCATGATAAGAGATTAAACAGGCACAAGAAAAGTATAATGAGCATGATAAGAGATTAAACAGGCACAAGAAAAGTATAATGAGGAGGATAAAAGGTTAAGCAGGCACAATAAAAGTATAATGAGCATGATAAGTGATTAAACAGGCACAATAAAGGTATAATGAGCAGGATAAGAGATTAAACAGGCACAAGAAAAGTATAATGAGCATGATAAGAGATTAAACAGGCAGAAGAAAAGTATAATGAGCAGGATAAGAGATTAAACAGGCACAAGAAAAGTATAATGAGCAGGATAAGAGATTAAAAGGCACAAGAAAAGTATAATGAGCAGGATAAGAGATTAAACAGGCACAAGAAAAGTATAATGAGCAGGATAAGAGATTAAACAGGCACAAGAAAAGTATAATGAGCAGGATAAGAGATTAAACAGGCACAAGAAAAGTATAATGAGCAGGATAAGAGGTTAAACAGGTGCAAGAAAAGTTTAATGATCAGGATAAGTGGTTAAACAGGCACAAGAAAAGTTTAATAAACATAATAAGAGATTAAACAGGCATAAGAAAAGTATAATGAGCAGGATAAGAGGTTAAACAGGCACAAGAAAAGTATAATGAGCAGGATAAGAGGTTAAACAGGCACAAAACAGTATAATAAACATGATTAGAGATTAAACAGGCACAAGAACAGTAAAAGGAGCATGATAAAAGATTAAACAGGCACAAGAAAAGTATAATAAACATGATAAGAGATTAAACAGGCACAAGAAAAGTTTAATGATCATGATAACAAATTAAACAGGCACAAGAAAAGTATAATGAGCATGATAAGAGATTAAACAGGCACAAGAAAAGTATAATGAGCATGATAAGAGATTAAACAGGCACAAGAAAAGTATAATGAGCAGGATAAGAGATTAAACAGGCACAAGAAAAGTATAATGAGCAGGATAAGAGATTAAACAGGCACAAGAAAAGTATAATGAGCAGGATAAGAGATTAAACAGGCACAAGAAAAGTATAATGAGCAGGATAAGAGATTAAACAGGCACAAGAAAAGTATAATGAGCAAGATAAGAGATTAACAGGCACAAGAAAAGTATAATGAGCAGGATAAGAGATTAAACAGGCAGAAGAAAAGTATAATGAGCAGGATAAGAGATTAAACAGGCACAAGAAAAGTATAATGAGCATGATAAGAGATTAAACAGGCACAAGAAAAGTATAATGAGCAGGATAAGAGATTAAACAGGCACAAGAAAAGTATAATGAGCAGGATAAGAGATTAAACAGGCACAAGAAAAGTATAATGAGCATGATAAGAGATTAAACAGGCACAAGAAAAGTATAATGAGCATGATAAGAGATTAAACAGGCACAAGAAAAGTATAATGAGCATGATAAGAGATTAAACAGGCACAAGAAAAGTATAATGAGCAGGATAAGAGATTAAACAGGCACAAGAAAAGTATAATGATCATGATAAGAGATTAAACAGGCACAAGAAAAGTATAATGAGCAGGATAAGAGGTTAAACAGGCACAAGAAAAGTATAATGAGCATGATAAGAGATTAAACAGGCACAAGAAAAGTATAATGAGCATGATAAGAGATTAAACAGGCACAAGAAAAGTATAATGAGCAGGATAAGAGATTAAACAGGCACAAGAAAAGTATAATGAGCAGGATAAGAGATTAAACAGGCACAAGAAAAGTATAATGAGCAGGATAAGAGATTAAACAAGCACAAGAAAAGTGTAATGAGCAGGATAAGAGATTAAACAGGCACAAGAAAAGTATAATGAGCAGGATAAGAGATGAAACAGGCACAAGAAAAGTATAATGAGCAGGATAAGAGATGAAACAGGCACAAGAAAAGTATAATGAGCAGGATAAGAAATGAAACAGGCACAAGAAAAGTATAATGAGGAGGATAAGAGATTAAACAGGCACAAGAAAAGTATAATGAGCAGGATAAGAGATTAAACAGGCACAAGAAAAGTATAATGAGCATGATAAGAGATTAAACAGGCACAAGAAAAGTATAATGAGCAGGATAAGAGATTAAACAGGCACAAGAAAAGTATAATGAGCAGGATAAGAGATTAAACAGGCACAAGAAAAGTATAATGAGCATGATAAGAGATTAAACAGGCACAAGAAAAGTATAATGAGCAGGATAAGAGATTAAACAGGCACAAGAAAAGTATAATGAGCATGATAAGAGATTAAACAGGCACAAGAAAAGTATAATGAGCAGGATAAGAGATTAAACAGGCACAAGAAAAGTATAATGAGCAGGATAAGAGATTAAACAGGCACAAGAAAAGTATAATGAGCATGATAAGAGATTAAACAGGCACAAGAAAAGTATAATGAGCAGGATAAGAGATTAAACAGGCACAAGAAAAGTATAATGAGCATGATAAGAGATTAAACAGGCACAAGAAAAGTATAATGAGCCAGATAAGAGATTAAACAGGCACAAGAAAAGTATAATGAGCAGGATAAGAGATTAAACAGGCACAAGAAAAGTATAATGAGCAGGATAAGAGATTAAACAGGCACAAGAAAAGTATAATGAGCAGGATAAGAGATTAAACAGGCACAAGAAAAGTATAATGAGCAGGATAAGAGATTAAACAGGCACAAGAAAAGTATAATGAGCATGATAAGAGATTAAACAGGCACAAGAAAAGTATAATGAGCAGGATAAGAGATTAAACAGGCACAGGAAGAGTATAATGAGCAGGATAAGAGATTAAACAGGCACAAGAAAAGTATAATGAGCAGGATAAGAGATGAAACAGGCACAAGAAAAGTATAATGAGCAGGATAAGAGATTAAACAGGCACAAGAAAAGTATAATGAGCAGGATAAGAGATTAAACAGGCACAAGAAAAGTATAATGATCATGATAAGAGATTAAACAGGCACAAGAAAAGTATAATGAGCAGGATAAGAGATTAAACAGGCACAAGAAAAGTATAATGAGCATGATAAGAGATTAAACAGGCACAAGAAAAGTATAATGAGCATGATAAGGGGTTAAACAGGCAAAAGAAAAGTATAATGAGCAGGATAGGAGGTTAAACAGGCACAAGAAAAGTATAATGAGCAGGATAAGAGATTAAACAGGCATAAGAAAAGTATAATGAGCATGTTAAAAGATTAAACAGGCACAAGAAAAGTATAATGAGCAGGATAAGAGATTAAACAGGCACAAGAAAAGTATAATGAGCATGTTAAGAGATTAAACAGGCACAAGAAAAGTATAATGAGCATGTTAAGAGATTAAACAGGCACAAGAAACATATAATGAGCATGATTAGAGATTAAACAGGCACAAGAAAAGTATAATGGTCATGATAACAGATTAAACAGGCACAAGAAACATATAATGATCATGACAAGAGTTTAAACAGGCACAAGAAAAGTATAATGAGCAGGATAAGATATTAAACAGGCACAAGAAAAGTATAATGATCATGATAAGAGATTAAACAGGCACAAGAAAAGTATAATGAGCAGGATAAGAGATTAAACAGGCACAAGAAAAGTATAATGAGCAGGATAAGAGATTAAACAGGCACAAGAAAAGTATAATGAGCAGGATAAGAGATTAAACAGGCACAAGAAAAGTATAAGGAGCAGGATAAGAGGTTAAACAGGCACAAGAAAAGTATAATGAGCAGGATAAGAGGTTAAACAGGCACAAGAAAAGTATAATGAGCAGGATAAGAGATTAAACAAGCACAAGAAAAGTATAATGAGAATGATAAGAGATTAAACAGGCACAAGAAAAGTATAATGAACAGTTTAAGAGGTTAAACAGACACAAGAAAAGTATAATGAGCATGATAAGAGATTAAACAGGCACAAGAAAAGTATAATGAGCAGGATAAGAGATTAAACAGGCACAAGAAAAGTATAATGAGCATGATAAGAGATTAAACAGGCACAAGAAAAGTATAATGAGCAGGATAAGAGATTAAACAGGCACAAGAAAAGTATAATGAGCAGGATAAGAGATTAAACAGGCACAAGAAAAGTATAATGAGCATGATAAGAGATTAAACAGGCACAAGAAAAGTATAATGAGCAGGATAAGAGATTAAACAGGCACAAGAAAAGTATAATGAGCAGGATAAGAGATTAAACAGGCAAAAGAAAAGTATAATGAGAATGATAAGAGATTAAACAGGCACAAGAAAAGTATAATGAGCATGATAAGAGATTAAACAGGCACAAGAAAAGTATAATGAGCAGGATAAGCGATTAAACAGGCACCAGAAATGTATAATGAGCAGGATAAGAGATTAAACAGGCACAAGAAAAGTATAATGAGCAGGATAAGAGATTAAACAGGCACAAGAAAAGTATAATGAGCAGGATAAGAGATGAAACAGGCACAAGAAAAGTATAATGAGCAGGATAAGAGATTAAATAGGCACAAGAAAAGTATAATGAGCAGGATAAGAGATTAAACAGGCACAAGAAAATTATAATGAGCATGATAAAAGACTAAACAGGCACAAGAAAAGTATAATGAGCAGGATAAGAGATTAAACAGGCACAAGAAAAGTATAATGAGCAGGATAAGAGATGAAACAGGCACAAGAAAAGTATAATGAGCAGGATAAGAGATTAAGCAGGCACAAGAAAAGTATAATGAGCAGGATAAGAGATTAAACAGGCACAAGAAAAGTAAAATGAGAAGGATAAGAGATTAAACAGGCACAAGAAAAGTATAATGAGCAGGATAAGAGATTAAACAGGCACAAGAAAAGTATAATGAGCAGGATAAGAGATTAAACAGGCACAAGAAAAGTATAATGAGCATGATAAGAGATTAAACAGGCACAAGAAAAGTATAATGAGCAGGATAAGAGATTAAACAGGCACAAGAAAAGTATAATGAGCAGGATAAGAGATTAAACAGGCACAAGAAATGTATAATGAGCAGGATAAGAGATTAAACAGGCACAAGAAAAGTATAATGAGCATGATAAGAGATTAAACAGGCACAAGAAAAGTATAATGAGCAGGATAAGAGATTAAACAGCCACAAGAAAAGTATAATGAGCAGGATAAGAGATTAAACAGGCACAAGAAAAGTATAATGAGCAGGATAAGAGATTAAACAGGCACAAGAAAAGTATAATGAGCAGGATAAGAGATTAAACAGGCACAAGAAAACTAAAATGAGCAGGATAAGATATTAAACAGGCACAAGAAAAGTATAATGAGCAGGATAAAAGATTAAACAGGCACAAGAAAAGTATAATGAGCATGATAAGAGATTAAACAGGCACAAGAAAAGTATAATGAGCAGGATAAGAGATTAAACAGGCACAAGAAAAGTATAATGAGCAGGATAAGAGATTAAACAAGCACAAGAAAAGTATAATGAGCAGGATAAGAGATTAAACAGGCACAAGAAAAGTATAATGAGCAGGATAAGAGATTAAACAGGCACAAGAAAAGTATAATGAGCAGGATAAGAGATTAAACAGGCACAAGAAAAGTATAATGAGCAGGATAAGAGATTAAACAGGCACAAGAAAAGTATAATGAGCAGGATAAGAGATTAAACAGGCACAAGAAAAGTATAATGAGCAGGATAAGAGATTAAACAGGCACAAGAAAAGTATAATGAGCAGGATAAGAGATTAAACAGGCACAAGAAAAGTATAATGAGCAGGATAAGAGATTAAACAGGCACAAGAAAAGTATAATGAGCATGATAAGAGATTAAACAGGCACAAGAAAAGTATAATGAGCAGGATAAGAGATTAAACAGGCACAAGAAAAGTATAATGAGCAGGATAAGAGATTAAACAGGCACAAGAAAAGTATAATGAGCAGGATAAGAGATTAAACAGGCACAAGAAAAGTATAATGAGCAGGATAAGAGATTAAACAGGCACAAGAAAAGTATAATGAGCAGGATAAGAGGTTAAACAGGCACAAGAAAAGTATAATGAGCAGGATAAGAGATTAAACAGGCACAAGAAAAGTGTAATGAGCAGGATAAGAGATTAAACAGGCACAAGAAAAGCATAATGAGCGGATAAGAGAGTAAACAGGCACAAGAAATGTATAAAGGTCATGATAAGAGATTAAATAGACACAAGAAAAGTATAATGAGCAGGATAAGATATTAAACGGGGACAAGAAACGTATAATGAGCAGAATAAAAGATTAAACAGGCACAAGAAAAGTATAATGAGCAGGATAACAGTTTAATCAGGCACAAGAAAATTATAATGAGCATGATAAGAGATTAAACAGGCACAAGAAAAGTATAATGAGCAGGATAAGAGATTAAACAGGCACAAGAAAAGTATAAGGTGTTAAACAGGCACAAGAAAAGTATAATGAGCAGGATAAGAGATTAAACATGCACAAGAAAAGTATAATGAGCAGGATAAGAGATTAAACAGGCACAAGAAAAGTATAATGAGCAGGATAAGAGATTAAACAGGCACAAGAAAAGTATAATGAGCAGGATAAGAGATTAAACAGGCACAAGAAAAGTATAATGAGCATGATAAGAGATTAAACAGGCACAAGAAAAGTATAATGAGCAGGATAAGAGATTAAACAGGCACAAGAAAAGTATAATGAGCATGATAAGAGATTAAACAGGCACAAGAAAAGTATTACGAGCACGATAAGAGATTAACAGGCACAAGAAACGTATATTGAGCAGGATAAGAGATTAAACAGGCACAAGAATAGTATAATGAGCATGAAACCAGATTAAGCAGGCACAAGAAAAGTATAATGAGCAGGATAAGAGATTAATCAGGCACAAGAAAAGTATAATGAGCATGATAAGAGATTACACATGCACAAAAAAGTATAATGAGCAGGATAAGAGATTAAACAGGCACAAGAAAAGTATAATGAGCAGGATAAGAGATTAAACAGGCACAAGAAAAGTATAATGAGCAGGATAAGAGATTAAACAGGCACATGAAAAGTATAATGAGCAGGATAAGAGATTAAACAGGCACAAGAAAAGTATAATGAGCAGGATAAGAGATTAAACAGGCACAAGAAAAGTATAATGAGCAGGATAAGAGATTAAACAGGCACAAGAAAAGTATAATGAGCAGGATAAGAGATTAAACAGGCACAAGAAAAGTATAATGAGCAGGATAAGAGATTAAACAGGCACAAGAAAAGTATAATGAGCAGGATAAGAGATTAAACAGGCACAAGAAAAGTATAATGAGCAGGATAAGAGATTAAACAGGCACAAGAAAAGTATAATGAGCAGGATAAGAGATTAAACAGGCACAAGAAAAGTATAATGAGCAGGATAATAGATTAAACAGGCACAAGAAAAGTATAATGAGCAGGATAAGAGATTAAACAGGCACAAGAAAAGTATAATGAGCATGATAAGAGATTAAACAGGCACAAGAAAAGTATAATGAGCAGGATAAGAGATTAAACAGGCACAAGAAAAGTATAATGAGCATGATAAGAGATTAAACAGGCACAAGAAAAGTATAATGAGCAGGATAAGAGATTAAACAGGCACAAGAAAAGTATAATGAGCAGGATAAGAGATTAAACAGGCACAAGAACAGTATAATGAGCAGGATAAAAGGATAAACAGGCAAATGAAAAGTATAATGAGCAGGATAAGAGGTTAAACAGATGCAAGAAAGTATAAAGAGCAGGATAAGAGATTAAACAGGCACACGAGAAGTATAATGAGCAGGATAAGAGATTAAACAGGCACAAGAAAAGTATAATGAGCATGTTAAGAGATTAAACAGGCACAATAAATGTATAATGAGCATGATTAGAGATTAAACAGGCACAAGAAAAGTATAATGGTCATGATAAGAGATTAAACAGGCACAAGAAAAGCTGGATAAGAGATTAAAGAGGCAGAAGAAAAGTATAATGAGCAGGATAAGAGGTTAAACAGGCACAAGAAAAGTATAATGAGTAGGATAAGAGATTAAACAGGCACAAGAAAAGTATAATGAGCAGGATAAGAGATTAAACAGGCACAAGAAAAGTATAATGAGCAGGATAAGAGGATAAACAGACACAAGAAAAGTATAATGAGCATGATAAGGGGTTAAACAGCCACAAGAAAAGTATAATTAGCAGGATAAGATAAAAGATTAAACAGGCACAAGAAAAGTATAATGAGCAGGATAAGAGATTAAACAGGCACAAGAAAAGTATAATGAGCAGGATAAGAGATTAAACAGGCACAAGAAAAGTATAATGAGCTGGATAAGAGATTAAACAGGCACAAGAAAAGTATAATGAGCAGGATAAGAGATTAAACAGGCACAAGAAAAGCATAATGAGCATGATAAGAGATTAAACAGGCACAAGAAAAGTATAATGAGCAGGATAAGAGATTAAACAGGCACAAGAAAAGTATAATGAGCAGGATAAGAGATTAAACAGGCACAAGAAAAGTATAATGAGCAGGATAAGAGATTAAACAGGCACAAGAAAAGTATAATGAGCAGGATAAGAGATTAAACAGGCACAAGAAAAGTATAATGAGCAGGATAAGAGATTAAACAGGCACAAGAAAAGTATAATGAGCAGGATAAGAGATTAAACAGGCACAAGAAAAGTATAATGAGCAGGATAAGAGGTTAAACAGGCACAAGAAAAGTATAATGAGCAGGATAAGAGGTTAAACAGGCACAAGAAAAGTATAATGAGCAGGATAAGAGATTAAACAGGCACAAGAAAAGTATAATGAGCAGGATAAGAGATTAAACAGGCACCAGAAAAGTATAATGAGCAGGATAAGAGATTAAACAGGCACAAGAAAAGTATAATGAGCATGATAAGAGATTAAACAGGCACAAGAAAAGTATAATGAGCAGGATAAGAGATTAAACAGGCACAAGAAAAGTATAATGAGCAGGATAAGAGATTAAACAGGCACAAGAAAAGTATAATGAGCAGGATAAGAGTTTAATCAGGCACAAGAAAATTATAATGAGCATGATAAGAGATTAAACAGGCACAAGAAAAGTATAATGAGCAGGATAAGAGATTAAACAGGCACAAGAAAAGTATAATGAGCAGGATAAGAGATTAAACAGGCACAAGAAAAGTATAATGAGCATGATAAGAGATTAAACAGGCACAAGAAAAGTATAATGAGCAGGATAAGAGATTAAACAGGCACAAGAAAAGTATAATGAGCAGGATAAGAGATTAAAAGGGCACAAGAAAAGCATAATGAGCAGGATAAGAGATTAAACAGGCACACAAAAAGTGTAATGAGCAGGATAAGAGATTAAACAGGCACAAGAAAAGTATAATGAGCAGGATAAGAGATTAAACAGGCCCAAGAAAAGTATAATGAGCATGATAAGAGATTAAACAGGCACAAGAAAAGTATAATGAGCAGGATAAGAGATTAAACAGGCACAAGAAAAGTATAATGAGCAGGATAAGAGATTAAACAGGCACAAGAAAAGTATAATGAGCAGGAAAAGAGATTAAACAGGCACCAGGAAAGTATAATGAGCAGGATAAGAGATTAAACAGGCACAAGAAAAGTATAATGAGCAGGATAAGAGATTAAACATGCACAAGAAAAGTATAATGAGCAGGATAAGATATTAAACAGGCACAAGAAAAGTATAATGAGCAGGATAAGAGATTAAACAGGCACAAGAAAAGTATAATGAGCAGGATAAGAGATTAAACAGGCACAAGAAAAGTATAATGAGCAGGATAAGAGATTAAACAGGCACAAGAAAAGTATAATGAGCAGGATAAGAGATTAAACAGGCACAAGAAAAGTATAATGAGCAGGATAAGAGATTAAACAGGCCCAAGAAAAGTATAATGAGCATGATAAGAGATTAAACAGGCACAAGAAAAGTATAATGAGCAGGATAAGAGATTAAACAGGCACAAGAAAAGTATAATGAGCATGATAAGAGATTAAACAGGCACAAGAAAAGTATAATGAGCAGGATAAGAGATTAAACAGGCACAAGAAAAGTATAATGAGCAGGATACGAGGTTAAACAGGCACAAGAAAAGTATAATGAGCAGGATAAGAGATTAAACAGGCACAAGAAAAGTATAATGAGCATGATAAGAGATTAAACAGGCACAAGAAAAGTATAATGAGCAG
Organism: Protopterus annectens; assembly: GCF_019279795.1. Classification (NCBI taxonomy): domain Eukaryota; kingdom Metazoa; phylum Chordata; order Ceratodontiformes; family Protopteridae; genus Protopterus; species Protopterus annectens. The sequence continues at coordinate 83,098,819 of NC_056749.1, forward strand.
GATAAGAGATTAAACAGGCACAAGAAAAGTATAATGAGCAGGATAAGAGATTAAACAGGCACAAGAAAAGTATAATGAGCAGGATAAGAGATTAAACAGGCACAAGAAAAGTATAATGAGCAGGATAAGAGATTAAACAGGCACAAGAAAAGTATAATGAGTAGGATAAGAGATTAAACAGGCACAAGAAAAGTATAATGATCATGATAAGAGATTAAACAGGCACAAGAAAAGTATAATGAGCAGGATAAGAGATTAAACAGGCACAAGAAAAGTATAATGAGCAGGATAAGAGATTAAACAGGCACAAGAAAAGTATAATGAGCAGGATAAGAGATTAAACAAGCAAAAGAAAAGTATAATGAGCAGGATAAGAGATTAAACAGGCACAAGAAAAGTGTAATGAGCAGGATAAGAGATTAAACAGGCACAAGAAAAGTATAATGAGCAGGATAAGAGATTAAACAGGCACAAGAAAAGTACAATGAGCAGGATAAGAGATTAAACAGGAACAAGAAAAGTATAATGAGCAAGATAAGAGATTAACAGGCACAAGAAAAGTATAATGAGCAGGAGCAGAGATTAAACAGGCACAAGAAAAGTATAAAGGTCATGATAAGAGATTAAATAGACACAAGAAAAGTATAATGAGCAGGATAAGACATTAAAATGGCACAAGAAAAGTATAATGAGCATGATAAGAGATTAAACAGGCACAAGAAACATATAATGAGCATGATAAGAGATTAAACAGGCACAAGAAAAGTATAATGATCATGCTAAGAGTTTAAACAGGCACAAGAAAAGTATAATGAGCAGGATAAGATATTAAACAGGCACAAGAAAAGTTTAATGAGCAGAATAAGAGATTAAACAGGCACAAGAAAAGTATAATGAGCAGGATAAGAGATTAAACAGGCACAAGAAAAGTATAATGAGCATGATAAGAGATTAAACAGGCACAAGAAAAGTATAATGAGCAGGATAAGAGATTAAACAGGCACAAGAAAAGTATAATGAGCATGATAAGAGATTAAACAGGCACAAGAAAAGTATAATGAGCAGGATAAGAGATTAAACAGGCACAAGAAAAGTATAATGAGCAGGATAAGAGATTAAACAGGCACAAGAAAAGTATAATGAGCAGGATAAGAGATTAATCAGGCACAAGAAAAGTATAATGAGCAGGATAAGAGATTAAACAGGCACAAGAAAAGTATAATGATCAGGATAAGAGATTAAACAGGCACAAGAAAAGTATAATGAGCAGGATAAGAGATTAAACAGGCACAAAAAAGTATAATGAGCAGGATAAGAGATTAAACAGGCACAAGAAAAGTATAATGAGCATGATAAGAGATTAAATAGGCAAAAGAAAAGTATAATGAGCAGGATAAGAGATTAAACAGGCACATGAAAAGTATAATGAGCAGGATAAGAGATTAAACAGGCACAAGAAAAGTATAATGAGCAGGATAAGAGATTAAACAGGCACAAGAAAAGTATAATGAGCAGGATAAGAGATTAAACAGGCACAAGAAAAGTATAATGAGCAGGATAAGAGATTAAACAGGCACAATAAAAGTATAATGAGCAGGATAAGAGATTAAACAGGCACAAGAAAAGTATAATGAGCAGGATAAGAGATTAAACAGGCACAAGAAAAGTATAATGAGCAGGATAAGAGATTAAACAGGCACAAGAAAAGTATAATGAGCAGGATAAGAGATTAAACAGGCACAAGAAAAGTATAATGAGCAGGATACGAGGTTAAACAGGCACAAAAAAGTATAATAAGCAGGATAAGAGATTAAAAAGGCACAAGAAAAGTATAATGAGCATGATAAAAGATTAAACAGGCACAAGAAAAGTATAACGATCATGATAAGAGATTAATCAGGCACAAAAAAGTATAATGAGCATTATAAGAGATTAAACAGGCACAAGAAAAGTATAATGAGCAGGATAAGAAATTAATCAGGCACAAGAAAAGTATAATGAGCAGGAAAAGAGATTAAACAGGCACCAGGAAAGTATAATGAGCAGGATAAGAGATTAAACAGGCACAAGAAAAGTATAATGAGCAGGATAAGAGATTAAACAGGCACAAGAAAAGTATAATGAGCAGGATAAGAGATTAAACAGGCACAAGAAAAGTATAATGAGCAGGATAAGAGATTAAACAGGCACAAGAAAAGTATAATGAGCAGGATAAGAGATTAAACAGGCACAAGAAAAGTATAATGAGCAGGATAAGAGATTAAACAGGCACAAGAAAAGTATAATGAGCAGGATAAGAGATTAAACAGGCACAAGAAAAGTATAATGATCATGATAAGAGATTAAATAGGCACAAGAAAAGTATAATGAGCAGGATAAGAGATTAAACAGGCACAAGAAAAGTATAATGAGCAGGATAAGAGATTAAACAGGCACAAGAAAAGTATAATGAGCAGGATAAGAGATTAAACAGGCACAAGAAAAGTATAATGAGCAGGATAAGAGATTAAACAGGCACAAGAAAAGTATAATGAGCATAACAAGAAAAGTATAATGAGCCTGATAAGGGGTTAAACAGGCACAAGAAAAGTATAATGAGCAGGATAAGAGATTAAACAGGCACAAGAAAAGTATAATGAGCATGATAAGAGATTAAACAGGCACAAGAAAAGTATAATGAGCAGGATAAGAGATTAAACAGGCACAAGAAAAGTATAATGAGCAGGATAAGAGATTAAACAGGCACAAGAAAAGTATAATGAGCAGGATAAGAGATTAAACAGGCACAAGAAAAGTATAATGAGCAGGATAAGAGATTAAACAGGCACAAGAAAAGTATAATGAGCAGGATAAGAGTCTAAACATGCACAAGAAAAGTATAATGAGCAGGAAAATATATTAAACAGGCACAAGAAAAGTTTAATGAGCAGAATAAGATATTAAACAGGCACAAGAAAAGTTTAATGATCAGAATAAGAGATTAAACAGGCACAAGAAAAGTATAATGAGCAGGATAAGAGATTAAACAGGCACAAGAAAAGTTTAATGAGCAGAATAAGAGATTAAACAGGCACAAGAAAAGTATAATGAGCAGGATAAGAGATTAAACAGGCACAAGAAAAGTATAGTGAGCAGGATAAGAGATTAAACAGGCACAAGAAAAGTATAATGAGCAGGATAAGAGGTTAAACAGGCACAAGAAAAGTGCAATGATCATGATACGAGGTTAAACAGGCAGAAGAAAAGTATAATTAGTAGGATAAGAGATTAAACATGTACAAGAAAAGTATAATGAGCAGGATAAGAGATTAAACAGGCACAAGAAAAGTATAATGAGCAGGATAAGAGATTAAACAGGCACAAGAAAAGTATAACGAGCAGGATAAGAGATTAAACAGGCACAAGAAAAGTATAATGAGCAGGATAAGAGATTAAACAGGCACAAGAAAATTATAATGAGCAGGATAAGAGATTAAACAGGCACAAGAAAAGTATAATGATCATGATAAGAGATTAAACAGGCACAAGAAAAGTATAATGAGCAGGATAAGAGATTAAACAGGCACAAGAAAAGTATAATGAGCAGGATAAGAGATTAAACAGGCACAAGAAAAGTATAATGAGCAGGATAAGAGATTAATCAGGCACAAGAAAATTATAATGGGCATGATAAGAGATTAAACAGGCACAAGAAAAGTATAATGAGCAGGATAAGAGATTAAACAGGCACAAGAAAAGTATAATGAGCAGGATAAGAGATTAAACAGGCACAAGAAAAGTATAATGAGCAGGATAAGAGATTAAACAGGCACAGGAAAAGTATAATGAGCATGATAAGGGGTAAAACAGGCACAAGAACAGTATAATGAGCAGGATAAAAGGATAAACAGGCAAATGAAAAGTATAATGAGCAGGATAAGAGGTTAAACAGGCACAAGAAAAGTATAAAGAGCAGGATAAGAGATTAAACAGGCACACGAGAAGTATAATGAGCATGTTAAGAGATTAAACAGGCACAAGAAACTTATAATGAGCATGATAAGAGAGTAAACAGGCACAAGAAAAGTATAATGAGCAGAATAAGAGATTAAACAGGCACAAGAAAAGTATAATGAGCAGGATAAGAGATTAAACAGGCACAAGAAAAGTATAATGAGCAGAATAAGAGATTAAACAGGCACAAGAAAAGTATAATGAGCAGGATAAGAGATTAAACAGGCACAAGAAAAGTATAATGAGCAGGATAAGAGGTTAAACAGGCACAAGAAAAGTATAATGAGCAGGATAAGAGATTAAACAGGCACAAGAAAAGTATAATGAGCAGGATAAGAGATTAAACAGGCACAATAAAAGTATAATGAGCAGGATAAGAGATTAAACAGGCACAAAAAAAGTATAATAAGCAGGATAAGAGATTAAACAGGCACAAGAAAAGTATAATGAGCAGGATAAGAGATTAAACAGGCACAAGAAAAGTATAATGAGCAGGATAAGAGATTAAACAGGCACAAGAAAAGTATAATGAGCAGGATAAGAGATTAAACAGGCACAAAAAAAGTATAATGAGCAGGATAAGAGATTAAACAGGCACAAGAAAAGTATAATGAGCAGGATAAGAGATTAAACAGGCACAAGAAAAGTATAATGATCATGATAAGAGATTAAATAGGCACAAGAAAAGTATAATGAGCAGGATAAGAGATTAAACAGGCACAAGAAAAGTATAATGTGCATGATAAGAGATTAAACAGGCACAATAAAAGTATAATGAGCAGGATATGAGATTAAACAGGCACAAGAAAAGTATAATGAGCAGGATAAGAGATTAAACAGGCACAAGAAAAGTATAATGATCATGATAAGAGATTAAACAGGCACAAGAAAAGTATAATGAGCAGGATAAGAGATTAAACAGGCACAAGAAAAGTATAATGAGCAGGATAAGAGATTAAACAGGCACAAGAAAAGTATAATGAGCAGGATAAGAGATTAAACAGGCACAAGAAAAGTATAATGAGCAGGATAAGAGATTAAACAGGCACAAGAAAAGTATAATGAGCCTGATAAGGGGTTAAACAGGCACAAGAAAAGTATAATGAGCAGGATAAGAGATTAAACAGGCACAAGAAAAGTATAATGAGCAGGATAAGAGATTAAACAGGCACAAAAAAGTATAATGAGCAGGATAAGAGATTAAACAGGCACAAGAAAAGTATAATGAGCAGGATAAGAGATTAAACAGGCACACAAAAAGTGTAATGAGCAGGATAAAGTATAATGAGCAGGATAAGAAATTAAACAGGCACAAGAAAAGTATAATGAGCAGGATAAGAGATTAAACAGGCACAAGAAAAGTATAATGAGCAGGATAAGAGATTAAACAGGCACAAGAAAAGTATAATGAGCAGGATAAGAGATTAAACAGGCACAAGAAAAGTATAATGAGCAGGATAAGAGATTAATCAGGCACAAGAAAATTATAATGTGCATGATATAAGATTAAACAGGCAGGATAAGAGATTAAATAGGCACAAGAAAAGTATAATGAGCAGGATAAGAGATTAAACAGGCACAAGAAAAGTATAATGAGCAGGATAAGAGATTAAACAGGCACAAGAAAAGTATAATGAGCCTGATAAGGGGTTAAACAGGCACAAGAAAAGTATAATGAGCATGATAGGAGAATAAACAGGTCAAGAAAAGTATAAGTAGCAGAATAAGAGATTAAGCAGGCACAAGAAAATTATAATGGGCATGATAAGAGATTAAACAGGCACAAGAAAAGTATAATGAGCAGGATAAGAGATTAAACAGGCACAGGAAAAGTATAATGAGCATGATAAGAGATTAAACAGGCACAAGAAAAGTATAATGAGCAGGATAAGAGATTAAACAGGCACAGGAAAAGTATAATGAGCATGATAAGGGGTAAAACAGGCACAAGAACAGTATAATGAGCAGGATAAAAGGATAAACAGGCAAATGAAAAGTATAATGAGCAGGATAAGAGGTTAAACAGATGCAAGAAAAGTATAAAGAGCAGGATAAGAGATTAAACAGGCACACGAGAAGTATAATGAGCATGTTAAGAGATTAAACAGGCACAAGAAACTTATAATGAGCATGATAAGAGAGTAAACAGGCACAAGAAAAGTATAAAGGTCATGATAAGAGATTAAATAGACACAAGAAAAGTATAATGAGCAGGATAAGACATTAAAATGGCACAAGAAAAGTATAATGAGCATGATAAGAGATTAAACAGGCACAAGAAACATATAATGAGCAGGATAAGACATTAAAATGGCACAAGAAAAGTATAATGAGCAGAATAAGAGATTAAACAGGCACAAGAAAAGTATAGTGAGCAGGATAAGAGATTAAACAGGCACAAGAAAAGTATAATGAGCAGGATAAGAGGTTAAACAGGCACAAGAAAAGTATAGTGAGCAGGATAAGAGATTAAACAGGCACAAGAAAAGTATAATGAGCAGGATAAGAGATTAAACAGGCACAAGAAAAGTATAATGAGCAGGATAAGAGATTAAACAGGCACCATAAAAGTATAATGAGCAGGATAAGAGATTAAACAGGCACAAGAAAAGTATAACGAGCATGATAAGAGATTAAACAGGCACAAGAAAAATATAATGATCATGATAAGAGGTTAAACAGGCACAAGAAAAGTATAATGAGCAGGGAAGAGATTAAATAGGCACAAGAAAAGTATAATGAGCAGGATAAGAGATTAAACAGGCACAAGAAAATTATAATGAGCAGGATAAGAGATTAAACAGGCACAAGAAAAGTATAATGAGCAGGATAAGAGATTAAACAGGCACAAGAAAAGTATAATGAGCAGGATAAGAGATTAAACAGGCACAAGAAAAGTATAATGAGCAGGATAAGAGATTAAACAGGCACAAGAAAAGTATAATGAGCAGGATAAGAGATTAAACAGGCACAAGAAAAGTATAATGAGCAGGATAAGAGGTTAAACAGGCACAAGAAAAGTATAATGAGCAGGATAAGAGATTAAACAGGCACAAGAAAAGTATAATGAGCAGGATAAGAGATTAAACAGGCACAAGAAAAGTATAATGAGCAGGATAAGAGATTAAACAGGCACAAGAAAAGTATAATGAGCAGGATAAGAGATTAAACAGGCACAAGAAAAGTATAATGAGCAGGATAAGAGATTAAACAGGCACAAGAAAAGTATAATGAGCAGGATAAGAGATTAAACAGGTACAAGAAAAGTATAATGAGCAGGATAAGAGATTAAACAGGCACAAGAAAAGTATAATGAGCAGGATAAGAGATTAAACAGGCACAAGAAAAGTATAATGAGCAGGATAAGAGATTAAACAGGCACAAGAAAAGTATAATGAGCAAGATAAGAGATTAAACAGGCACAAGAAAAGTATAATGAGCAGGATAAGAGATTAAACAGGCAGAAGAAAAGTATAATGAGCAGGATAAGAGATTAAACAGGCACAAGAAAAGTATAATGAGCATGATAAGAGATTAAACAGGCACAAGAAAAGTATAATGAGCAGGATAAGAGATTAAACAGGCACAAGAAAAGTATAATGAGCAGGATAAGAGATTAAACAGGCACAAGAAAAGTATAATGAGCATGATAAGAGATTAAACAGGCACAAGAAAAGTATAATGAGCAGGATAAGAGATTAAACAGGCACAAGAAAAGTATAATGAGCAGGATAAGAGATTAAACAGGCACAAGAAAAGTATAATGAGCAGGATAAGAGATTAAACAGGCACAAGAAAAGTATAATGAGCAGGATAAGAGATTAAACAGGCACAAGAAAAGTATAATGAGCAGGATAAGAGATTAAACAGGCCCAAGAAAAGTATAATGAGCATGATAAGAGATTAAACAGGCACAAGAAAAGTATTACGAGCACGATAAGAGATTAACAGGCACAAGAAAAGTATAATGAGCAGGAAAAGAGATTAAACAGGCACCAGGAAAGTATAATGAGCAGGATAAGAGATTAAACAGGCACAAAAAAGTATAATGAGCAGGATAAGAGATTAATCAGGCACAAGAAAGTTATAATGAGCATTATAAGAGATTAAACAGGCACAAGAAAAGTATAATGATCATGATAAGAGATTAAATAGGCACAGGAAAAGTATAATGAGCAGGATAATAGATTAAACAGGCACAAGAAAAGTATAATGAGCAGGATAATAGATTAAACAGGCACAAGAAAAGTATAATGAGCAGGATCAGAGATTAATCAGGCACAAGAAAATTATAATGAGCATGATAAGAGATTTAAACAGGCACAGGAAAAGTATAATGAGCAGGATAAGAGATTAAACAGGCACAAGAAAAGTATAATGAGCAGGATAAGAGATTAAACAGGCACAAGGAAAGTATAATGAGCAGGATAAGAGATTAAACAGGCATACAAAAGTATAATGAGCAGGATAAGAGGTTAAACAGGCACAAGAAAAGTATAACGAGCAGGATAAGAGGATAAACAGGCACAAGAAAAGTATAATGAGCAGGATAAGAGGTTAAACAGGCACAAGAAAAGTATAATGAGCAGGATAAGAGATTAAACAGGCACAAGAAAAGTATAATGAGCAGGATAAGAGATTAAACAGGCACAAGAAAAGTATAATGAGCAGGATAAGAGATTAAACAGGCACAAGAAAAGTATAATGAGCAGGATAAGAGATTAAACAGGCACAAGAAAAGTATAATGAGCATGATAAGAGATTAAACAGGCACAAGAAAAGTATAATGAGCAGGATAAGAGATTAAACAGGCACAAGAAAAGTATAATGAGCAGGATAAGAGATTAAACAGGCACAAGAAAAGTATAATGAGCATGATAAGAGATTAAACAGGCACAAGAAAAGTATAATGATCATGATAAGAGATTAAACAGGCACAAGAAAAGTATAATGAGCAGGATAAGAGATTAAACAGGCACAAGAAAAGTATAATGAGCAGGATAAGAGATTAAACAGGCACAAGAAAAGTATAATGAGCAGGATAAGAGATTAAACAGGCACAAGAAAAGTATAATGAGCAGGATAAGAGATTAAACAGGCACAAGAAAAGTATAATGAGCAGGATAAGAGATTAAACAGGCACAAGAAAAGTATAATGAGCAGGATAAGAGATTAAACAGGCACAAGAAAAGTATAATGAGCAGGATAAGAGGTTAAACAGGTACACGAAATGTATAATGAGCATGATAAGAGATTAAACAGGCACACGAAAAGCGTAATGAGCAGGATAAGAGATCAAACAGGCACAAGAAAAGTATAATGAGCAGGATAAGAGATTAAACAGGCACAAGAAAAGTATAATGAGCAGGATAAGAAATTAATCAGGCACAAGAAAAGTATAATGAGCAGGAAAAGAGATTAAACAGGCACCAGGAAAGTATAATGAGCAGGATAAGAGATTAAACAGGCACAAGAAAAGTATAATGAGCAGGATAAGAGATTAAACAGGCACAAGAAAAGTATAATGAGCAGGATAAGAGATTAAACAGGCACAAGAAAAGTATAATGAGCAGGATAAGAGATTAAACAGGCACAAAAAAGTATAATGAGCAGGATAAGAGATTAATCAGGCACAAGAAAGTTATAATGAGCATAATAAGAGATTAAACAGGCACAAGAAAAGTATAATGAGCTGGATAAGAGATTAAACAGGCACAAGAAAAGTATAATGAGCAGGATAAGAGGATAAACAGGCACAAGAAAAGTATAATGAGCAGGATAAGAGGTTAAACAGGCACAAGAAAAGTATAATGAGCAGGATAAGAGATTAAACAGGCACAAGAAAAGTATAATGAGCAGGATAAGAGATTAAACAGGCACAAGAAAAGTATAATGAGCAGGATAAGAGATTAAACAGGCACACAAAAAGTGTAATGAGCAGGATAAGAGATTAAACAGGCACCAGAAAAGTATAATGAGCAGGATAAGAGATTAAACAGGCACAAGAAAAGTATAATGAGCAGGATAAGAGATTAAACAGGCACAAGAAAAGTATAATGAGCAGGATAAGAGATTAAAGAGGCACAAGAAAAGTATAATGAGCAGGATAAGAGATTAAACAGGCACAAGAAAAGTATAATGAGCAGGATAAGAGATTAAACAGGCACAAGAAAAGTATAATGAGCAGGATAAGAGATTAAACAGGCACAAAAAAAGTATAATAAGCAGGATAAGAGATTAAAAAGGCACAAGAAAAGTATAATGAGCATGATAAAAGATTAAACAGGCACAAGAAAAGTATAACGATCATGATAAGAGATTAAACAGGCACAAGAAAAGTATAATGAGCAGGATAAGAAATTAATCAGGCACAAGAAAAGTATAATGAGCAGGAAAAGAGATTAAACAGGCACCAGGAAAGTATAATGAGCAGGATCAAAGATTAATCAGGCACAAGAAAATTATAATGAGCATGATAAGAGATTTAAACAGGCATACAAAAGTATAATGAGCAGGATAAGAGATTAATCAGGAACAAGAAAGTTATAATGAGCATAATAAGAGATTAAACAGGCACACGAAAAATAAAATGAGCAGGATAAGAAGATAAAGAGGCACAATAAAAGTATAATGAGCAGGATAAGAGGATAAACAGGCACAAGAAAAGTATAATGAGCAGGTTAAGAGGGTAAACAGTCACAAGAAAATTATAATGAGCGGGATAAGAGATTAAACATGCACAAGAAATGTATAATGATCATGTTAAGAGATTAAACTGACACAAGAAAAGTATAATGATCATGTTAAGAGATTAAACAGGCACAAGAAAAGTATAATGAGCAGGATAAGAGATTAAACAGGCACAAGAAAAGTATAATGAGCAGGATAAGAGATTAAACAGGCACAAGAAAAGTATAATGAGCAGGATAAGAGATTAAACAGGCACAAGAAAAGTATAATGAGCAGGATAAGAGATTAAACAGGCACAAGAAAAGTATAATGAGCAGGATAAGAGATTAAACAGGCACAATAAAAGTATAATGAGCAGGATAAGAGATTAAACAGGCACAAAAAAAGTATAATAAGCAGGATAAGAGATTAAACAGGCACAAGAAAAGTATAATGTGCATGATAAGAGATTAAACAGGCACAATAAAAGTATAATGAGCCTGATAAGGGGTTAAACAGGCACAAGAAAAGTATAATGAGCATGATAGGAGAATAAACAGGCACAAGAAAAGCATAATGAGATTAAACAGGCACAAGAAAAGTATAATGAGCAGGATAAGAGATTAAACAGGCACAAGAAAAGTATAATGAGCAGGATAAGAGATTAAACAGGCACAAGAAAAGTATAATGAGCAGGATAAGAGATTAAACAGGCACAAGAAAAGTATAATGAGCAGGATAAGAGATTAAACAGGCACAAGAAAAGTATAATGAGCAGGATAAGAGATTAAACAGGCACAAGAAAAGTATAATGAGGAGGATAAGAGATTAAACAGGCACAAGAAAAATATAATGAGCAGGATAAGAGGTTAAACAGGCACAAGAAAAGTATAATGAGCAGGATGAGAGGTTAAACAGGCACAAGAAAAGTATAATCAGCAGAATAAGAGGTTAAACAGGCACAAGAAAAGTATAACGAGCAGGATAAGAGATTAAACAGGCACAAGAAAAGTATAATGAGCAGGATAAGAGATTAAACAGGCACAAGAAAAGTATAATGAGCAGGATAAGAGATTAAACAGGCACAAGAAAAGTATAATGAGCAGGATAAGAGATTAAACAGGCACCAGAAAAGTATAATGAGCAGGATAAGAGATTAAACAGGCACAAGAAAAGTATAATGAGCAGGATAAGAGATTAAACAGGCACAAGAAAAGTATAATGAGCATGATAAGGGGTTAAACAGGCAAAAGAAAAGTATAATGAGCAGGATAAGTGGATAAACAGGCACAAGAAAAGTATAATGAGCAGGATAGGAGGTTAAACAGGCACAAGAAAAGTATAATGAGCATGTTAAGAGATTAAACAGGCACAAGAAACATATAATGAGCATGATTAGAGATTAAACAGGCACAAGAAAAGTATAATGGTCATGATAACAGATTAAACAGGCACAAGAAACATATAATGATCATGATAAGAGATTAAACAGGCACAAGAAAAGTATAATGAGCAGGATAAGAGATTAAACAGGCACAAGAAAAGTATAATGAGCAGGATAACATATTAAACAGGCACAAGAAAAGTATAATGAGGAGGATAAGAGATTAAACAGGCACAAGAAAAGTATAATGAGCAGGATAAGAGATTAAACAGGCACAAGAAAAGTATAATGAGCAGGATAAGACATTAAAATGGCACAAGAAAAGTATAATGAGCAGAATAAGAGATTAAACAGGCACAAGAAAAGTATAGTGAGCAGGATAAGACATTAAACAGGCACAAGAAAAGTATAATGAGCAGGATAAGAGGTTAAACAGGCACAAGAAAAGTATAATGAGCAGGATAAGAGATTAAACAGGCACAAGAAAAGTATAATGAGCAGGATAAGAGATTAAACAGGCACACAAAAAGTGTAATGAGCAGGATAAGAGATTAAACAGGCACAAGAAAAGTATAATGAGCAGGATAAGAGATTAATCAGGTACAAGGAAAGTATAATGAGCAGGATAAGAGATTAAACAGGCACAAGAAAAGTATAATGAGGAGGATAAGAGATTAAACAGGCACAAGAAAAGTATAATGAGCAGGATAAGAGTTTAAACAGGCACAAGAAAAGTATAATGAGCAGGATAAGAGATTAAACAGGCACAAGAAAAGTATAATGAGCAGGATAAGAGATTAAACAGGCACAAGAAAAGTATAATGAGCAGGATACGAGGTTAAACAGGCAGAAGAAAAGTATAATGAGCAGGATAAGAGATTAAACAGGCACAAGAAAAGTATAATGAGCAGGATAAGAGATTAAACAGGCACAAGAAAAGTATAATGAGCAGGATAAGAGATTAATCAGGCACAAGAAAGTATAATGAGCATAAGAGATTAAACAGGCACAAGAAAAGTATAATGAGCAGGATAAGAGATTAAACAGGCACAAGAAAAGTATAATGAGCAGGATAAGAGGATAAACAGGCACAAGAAAAGTATAATGAGCAGGATAAGAGGTTAAACAGGCACAAGAAAAGTATAATGAGCAGGATAAGAGATTAAACAGGCACAAGAAAAGTATAATGAGCATGATAAGAGATTAAACAGGCACAAGAAAAGTATAATGATCATGATAAGAGATTAAACAGGCACAAGAAAAGTATAATGAGCAGGATAAGAGATTAAACAGGCACAAGAAAAGTATAATGAGCAGGATAAGAGATTAAACAGGCACAAGAAAAGTATAATGAGCAGGATAAGAGATTAAACAGGCACAAGAAAAGTATAATGAGCACGATAAGAGATTAAACAGGCACACAAAAAGTATAACGAGCAGGATAAGAGATTAACAGGCACAAGAAAAGTATAATGAGCAGGATATGAGATTAAACAGGCAGAAGAAAAGTATAATGAGCAGGATAAGAGGTTAAACAGGCACAAGAAAAGTATAATGAGCAGGATAAGAGATTAAACAGGCACAAGAAAAGTATAATGAGCAGGATAAGAGATTAAACAGGCACAAGAAAAGTATAATGAGCTGGATAAGAGATTAAATAGGCACACAAAAAGTATAATGAGCAGGATAAGACATTAAACAGGCACAAGAAAAGTATAATGAGCAGGATAAGAGATTAAACAGGCACAAGCAAAGTATAATGAGCAGGATAAGATTAAACAGGCACAAGAAGAAAAGTATAATGAGCAGGATAAGAGATTAAACAGGCACAACAAATGTATAATGAGCAGGATAACAGATTAAACAGGCACAAGTAAAGTATAATGAGCAGGATAAGTGATTAAACAGGCACAAGTAAAGTATAATGAGCAGGATAAGAGATTAAACAGGCACAAGAAAATTATAATGAGCAGGATAAGAGATTAAACAGGCACAAGAAAAGTATAATGAGCAGGATAAGAGATTAATCAGGCACAAGAAAAGTATAATGAGCAGGATAACAGATTAAACAGGCACAAGAAAAGTATAATGAGCAGGGTAAGAGATTAAACAGGCACAATAAAAGTACAATGAGCAGGATAAGAGATTAAACAGGCACAAGAAAAGTATAATTTGCAGTATAAGAGATAAAACAGGCCCAAGAAAAGTATAATGAGCATGATAAGGGGTTAAACAGGCACAAGAAAAGTATAATGAGCAGGATAAGAGATTAAACAGGCACAAGAAAAGTATAATGAGCAGGATAAGAGATTAAACAGGCACAAGAAAAGTATAATGAGCAGGATAAGAGATTAAACAGGCACAAGAAAAGTATAATGAGCAGGATAAGAGATTAAACAGGCACAAGAAAAGTATAACAAGCAGGATAAGAGGTTAAACAGGCACAAGAAAAGTATAATGAGCAGGATAAGAGATTAAACAGGCACAAGAAAAGTATAATGAGCAGGATAAGAGATTAAACAGGCACAATGAAAGTATAATGAGCATGATAAGAGATTAAACAGGCACAAGAAAAGTATAATGAGCAGGATAAGAGATTAAACAGGCACAAGAAAAGTTTAATGAGCAGAATAAGAGATTAAACAGGCACAAGAAAAGTATAATGAGCAGGATAAGAGATTAAACAGGCACAAGAAAAGTATAGTGAGCAGGATAAGAGATTAAACAGGCACAAGAAAAGTATAATGAGCAGGATAAGAGGTTAAACAGGCACAAGAAAAGTATAATGAGCAGGATAAGAGATTAAACAGGCACAAGAAAAGTATAATGAGCAGGAAAAGAGATTAAACAGGCACCAGGAAAGTATAATGAGCAGGATAAGAGATTAAACAGGCATACAAAAGTATAATGAGCAGGATAAGAGATTAATCAGGAACAAGAAAAGTATAATGAGCAGGATAAGAGATTAAACAGGCACAAGAAAAGTATAATGAGCAGGATAAGAGATTAAACAGGCACACAAAAAGTGTAATGAGCAGGATAAGAGATTAAACAGGCACAAGAAAAGTATAATGAGCAGGATAAGAGATTAAACAGGCAGAAGAAAAGTATAATGAGCAGGATAAGAGATTAAACAGGCACAAGAAAAGTATAATGAGCAGGATAAGAGGTTAAACAGGCACAAGCAAAGTATAATGAGCAGGATAAGAGATTAAACAGGCACAAGAAAAGTATAATGAGCAGGATAAGAGATTAAACAGGCCCAAGAAAAGTATAATGAGCATGATAAGAGATTAAACAGGCACAAGAAAAGTATTACGAGCACGATAAGAGATTAACAGGCACAAGAAAAGTATAATGAGCAGGATAATATATTAAACAGGCACAAGAAAAGTATAATGAGGAGGATAAGAGATTAAACAGGCACAAGAAAAATATAATGAGCAGGATAAGAGATTAAACAGGCACAAGAAAAGTATAAGGAGCAGGATAAGAGGTTAAACAGGCACAAGAAAAGTATAATGAGCAGGATAAGAGATTAAACAGGCAAAAGAAAAGTATAATGAGCAGGATAAGAGATTAAACAGGCACAAGAAAAGTATAATGAGCAGGATAAGAGGTTAAACAGGCACAAGAAAAGTATAATGAGCAGGATAAGAGATTAAACAGGCACAAGAAAAGTATAATGAGCAGGATAAGAGATTAAACAGGCCCAAGAAAAGTATAATGAGCATGATAAGAGATTAAACAGGCACAAGAAAAGTATAACGATCATGATAAGAGATTAAACAGGCACAAGAAAAGTATAATGAGCAGGATAAGAAATTAATCAGGCACAAGAAAAGTATAATGAGCAGGAAAAGAGATTAAACAGGCACCAGGAAAGTATAATGAGCAGGATAAGAGATTAAACAGGCACAAAAAAGTATAATGAGCAGGATAAGAGATTAATCAGGCACAAGAAAAGTATAATGAGCAGGATAAGAGATTAAACAGGCACAAGAAAAGTATAATGAGCAGGATAAGAGATTAAACAGGCACAAGAAAAGTATAATGAGCAGGATAAGAGATTAAAAAGGCACAAGAAAAGTGTAATGAGCAGGATAAGAGATTAAACAGGCACAAGAAAAGTATAATGAGCAGGATAAGAGATTAAACAGGCACAAGAAAAGTATAATGAGCATGATAAGAGATTAAACAGGCACAAGAAAAGTATAATGAGCAGGATAAGAGATTAAACAGGCACAAGAAAAGTATAATGAGCAGGATAAGAGATTAAACAGGCACAAGAAAAGTATAATGAGCATGATAAGAGATTAAACAGGCACAAGAAAAGTATAATGAGCAGGATAAGAGATTAAACAGGCACAAGAAAAGTATAATGAGCAGGATAAGAGATTAAACAAGCAAAAGAAAAGTATAATGAGAATGATAAGAGATTAAACAGGCACAAGAAAAGTATAATGAGCAGGATAAGAGATTAAACAAGCAAAAGAAAAGTATAATGAGAATGATAAGAGATTAAACAGGCACAAGAAAAGTATAATGAGCAGGATAAGAGATGAAACAGGCACAAGAAAAGTATAATGAGCAGGATAAGAGATTAAACAGGCACAAGAAAAGTATAATGAGCAGGATAAGAGATTAAACAGGCACAAGAAAAGTATAATGAGCAGGATAAGAGATTAAACAGGCACAAGAAAATAAGAGGTTAAACAGGCACAAGAAAAGTATAACGAGCAGGATAAGAGATTAAACAGGCACAAGAAAAGTATAATGAGCAGGATAAGAGATTAAACAGGCACAAGAAAAGTATAATGAGCATGATAAGAGATTAAACAGGCACAAGAAAAGTATAATGAGCATGATAAGAGATTAAACAGGCACAAGAAAAGTATAATGAGCAGGATAAGAGATTAAACAGGCACAAGAAAAGTATAATGAGCAGGATAAGAGATTAAACAGGCACAAGAAAAGTATAATGAGCAGGATAAGAGGATAAACAGGCACAAGAAAAGTATAATGAGCAGGATAAGAGGTTAAACAGGCACAAGAAAAGTATAATGAGCAGGATAAGAGATTAAACAGGCACAAGAAAAGTATAATGAGCAGGATAAGAGATTCAAGAGACACAAGAAAAGTATAATGAGCAGGATAAGAGATTAAACAGGCACACAAAGAGTGTAATGAGCAGGATAAGAGATTAAACAGGCACAAGAAAAGTATAATGAGCAGGATAAGAGATTAAACAGGCACAAGAAAAGTATAATGAGCAGGATAAGAGATTAAACAGGCACAAGAAAAGTATAATGAGCAGGATAAGAGAATAAACAGGCACAAGAAAAGTATAATGAGCAGGATAAGAGATTAAACAGGCACAAGAAAAGTATAATGAGCAGGATAAGAGAATAAACAGGCACAAGAAAAGTATAATGAGCAGGATAAGAGATTAAACAGGCACAAGAAAAGTATAATGAGCATGATAAGAGATTAAACAGGCACAAGAAAAGTATAATGAGCAGGATAAGAGATTAAACAGGCACAAGAAAAGTATAATGAGCAGGATAAGAGATTAAACAGGCACAAGAAAAGTATAATGAGCAGGATAAGAGATTAAACAGGCACAAGAAAAGTATAATGAGCATGTTAAGAGATTAAACAGGCACAAGAAACTTATAATGAGCATGATAAGAGAGTAAACAGGCACAAGAAAAGTATAAAGGTCATGATAAGAGATTAAATAGACACAAGAAAAGTATAATGAGCAGGATAAGACATTAAAATGGCACAAGAAAAGTATAATGAGCATGATAAGAGATTAAACAGGCACAAGAAAAGTATAATGAGCAGGATAAGAGATTAAACAGGCACAAGAAAAGTATAATGAGCAGGATAAGACATTAAAATGGCACAAGAAAAGTATAATGAGCATGATAAGAGATTAAACAGGCACAAGAAACATATAATGATCATGATAAGAGTTTAAACATGCACAAGAAAAGTATAATGAGCAGGATAAGATATTAAACAGGCACAAGAAAAGTTTAATGATCAGAATAAGAGATTAAACAGGCACAAGAAAAGTATAATGAGCAGGATAAGAGATTAAACAGGCACAAGAAAAGTATAGTGAGCAGGATAAGAGATTAAACAGGCACAAGAAAAGTATAATGAGCAGGATAAGAGATTAAACAGGCACAAGAAAAGTATAATGAGCAGGATACGAGGTTAAACAGGCAGAAGAAAAGTATAATGAGTAGGATAAGAGATTAAACAGGCACAAGAAAAGTATAATGAGCAGGATAAGAGATTAAACAGGCACAAGAAAAGTATAATGAGCAGGATAAGAGATTAAACAGGCACAAGAAAAGTATAATGAGCAGGATAAGAGATTAAACAGGCACAAGAAAAGTATAATGAGCAGGATAAGAGATTAAACAGGCACCATAAAAGTATAATGAGCAGGATAAGAGATTAAACAGGCACAAGAAAAGTATAATGAGCAGGATAAGAGATTAAACAGGCACAAGAAAAGTATAATGAGCAGGATAAGAGATTAAACAGGCACAAGAAAAGTATAATGAGCAGGATACGAGGTTAAACAGGCAGAAGAAAAGTATAATGAGTAGGATAAGAGATTAAACAGGCACAAGAAAAGTATAATGAGCAGGATAAGAGATTAAACAGGCACAAGAAAAGTATAATGATCATGTTAAGAGATTAAACAGGCACAAGAAAAGTATAATGAGCAGGATAAGAGACTAAACAGGCACAAGAAAAGTATAATGAGCAGGATAAGAGATTAAACAGGCACAAGAAAAGTATAATGAGCAGGATAAGAGATTAAACAGGCACAAGAAAAGTATAATGAGCAGGATAAGAGGTTAAACAGGCACAAGAAAAGTATAATGAGCAGGATAAGAGATTAAACAGGCACAAGAAAAGTATAATGAGCAGGATAAGAGATTAAACAGGCACAAGAAAAGTATAATGAGCAGGATAAGAGTTTAAACAGGCACAAGAAAACTAAAATGAGCAGGATAAGATATTAAACAGGCACAAGAAAAGTATAATGAGCAGAATAAAAGATTAAACAGGCACAAGAAAAGTATAATGAGCATGATAAGAGATTAAACAGGCACAAGAAAAGTATAATGAGCATGATAAGAGATTAAACAGGCACAAGAAAAGTATAATGAGCAGGATAAGAGATTAAACAGGCACAAGAAAAGTATAATGAGCATGATAAGAGATTAAACAGGCACAAGAAAAGTATAATGAGCAGGATAAGAGATTAAACAGGCACAAGAAAAGTATAATGAGCATGATAAGAGATTAAACAGGCACAAGAAAAGTATAATGAGCAGGATAAGAGATTAAACAGGCACCAGAAAAGTATAATGAGCAGGATAAGAGATTAAACAAGCACAAGAAAAGTATAATGAGCAGGATAAGAGATTAAACAGGCACAAGAAAAGTATAATGAGCATGATAAGAGATTAAACAGGCACAAGAAAAGTATAATGAGCAGGATAAGAGATTAAACAGGCACAAGAAAAGTATAATGAGCAGGATAAGAGATTAAACAGGCAGAAGAAAAGTATAATGAGCAGGATAAGAGATTAAACAGGCACAAGAAAAGTATAATGAGCAGGATAAGAGATTAAACAGGCACAAGAAAAGTATAATGAGCAGGATAAGAGATTAAACAGGCACAAGAAAAGTATAATGAGCAGGATAAGAGATTAAACAGGCACAAGAAAAGTATAATGAGCAGGATAAGAGATTAAACAGGCACAAGAAAAGTATAATGAGCAGGATAAGAGATTAAACAGGCACAAGAAAAGTATAATGAGCATGATAAGAGATTAAACAGGCACAAGAAACATATAATGAGCATGATAAGAGATTAAACAGGCACAAGAAAAGTATAATGAGCAGGATAAGAGATTAAACAGGCACAAGAAAAGTATAATGAGCAGGATAAGAGATTAAACAGGCACAAGAAACATATAATGATCATGACAAGAGTTTAAACAGGCACAAGAAAAGTATAATGAGCAGGATAAGATATTAAACAGGCACAAGAAAAGTATAATGAGGAGGATAAGAGATTAAACAGGCACAAGAAAAGTATAATGAGCAGGATAAGAGATTAAACAGGCACAAGAAAAGTATAAGGAGCAGGATAAGAGGTTAAACAGGCACAAGAAAAGTATAATGAGCAGGATAAGAGGTTAAACAGGCACAAGAAAAGTATAATGAGCAGGATAAGAGGTTAAACAGGCACAAGAAAAGTATAATGAGCAGGATAAGAGATTAAACAGGCACAAGAAAAGTATAATGAGCAGGATAAGAGATTAAACAGGCACAAGAAAAGTATAATGAGCAGGATAAGAGATTAAACAGGCACAAGAAAAGTATAATGAGCAGGATAAGAGGTTAAACAGGCACAAGAAAAGTATAATGATTGAGTTAAGAGGGTAAACAGTCACAAGAAAATTATAATGAGCGGGATAAGAGATTAAACATGCACAAGAAATGTATAATGATCATGTTAAGAGATTAAACAGGCACAAGAAAAGTATAATGAGCAGGATAAGAGATTAAACAGGCACAAGAAAAGTATAATGAGCAGGATAAGAGATTAAACAGGCACAAGAAAAGTATAATGAGCAGGATAAGAGATTAAACAGGCACAAGAAAAGTATAATGATCATGATAAGAGATTAAATAGACACAAGAAAAGTATAATGAGCATGATAAGAAATTAAACAGGCACAAGAAAAGTATAACGAGCAGGATATGAGATTAAACAGGCACAAGAAAAGTATAATGAGCAGGATAAGAGATTAAACAGGCACAAGAAAAGTATAATGATCATGATAAGAGATTAAACAGGCACAAGAAAAGTATAATGAGCAGGATAAGAGATTAAACAGGCACAAGAAAAGTATAATGATCATGATAAGAGATTAAACAGGCACAAGAAAAGTATAATGAGCATGATAAGGGGTTAAACAGGCACAAGAAAAGTATAATGAGCAGGATAGGAGGTTAAACAGGCACAAGAAAAGTATAATGAGCAGGATAAGAGATTAAACAGGCACAAGAAAAGTATAATGAGCATGATAAGAGATTAAACAGGCACAAGAAAAGTATAATGAGCAGGATAAGAGATTAAACAGGCACAAGAAAAGTATAATGAGCATGATAAGAGATTAAACAGGCACAAGAAAAGTATAATGAGCAGGATAAGAGATTAAACAGGCACAAGAAAAGTATAATGAGCAGGATAATAGATTAAACAGGCACAAGAAAAGTATAATGAACAGGATAAGAGATTAAACAGGCACAAGAAAAGTATAATGAGCAGGATAAGAGATTAAACAGGCACAAGAAAAGTATAATGAGCATGATAAGAGATTAAACAGGCACAAGAAAAGTATAATGAGCATGATAAGAGATTAAACAGGCACACAAAAAGTATAATGAGCAGGATAAGAGATTAAACAGGCACAAGAAAAGTATAATGAGCAGGATAAGAGATTAAACAGGCACAAGAAAAGTATAATGAGCAGGATAAGAGATTAAACAGGCACAAGAAAAGTATAATGAGCAGGATAAGAGATTAAACAGGCACAAGAAAAGTATAATGAGAATGATTAAACAGGCACAAGATAAGAGATTAAACAGGCACAAGAAAAGTATAATGAGCAGGATAAGAGATTAAACAGGCACAAGAAAAGTATAATGAGCATGATAAGAGATTAAACAGGCACAAGAAAAGTATAATGAGCAGGATAAGAGGTTAAACAGGCACAAGAAAAGTATAATGAGTAGGATAAGGGATTAAACAGGTTAAACAGGCACAAGAAAAGTATAATGAGCATGATAAGAGATTAAACAGGCACAAGAAAAGTATAATGAGCAGGATAAGAGATTAAACAGGCACAAGAAAAGTATAATGAGCAGAATAAAAGATTAAACAGGCACAAGAAAAGTATAATGAGCAGGATAAGAGATTAAACAGGCACAAGAAAAGTATAATGAGCAGGATAAGAGAATAAACAGGCACAAGAAAAGTATAATGAGCATGATAAGAGATTAAAAGGGCACAAGAAAAGCATAATGAGCAGGATAAGAGAATAAACAGGCACAAGAAAAGTATAATGAGCAGGATAAGAGATTAAACAGGCACAAGAAAAGTATAATGAGCAGGATAAGAGATTAAACAGGCACAAGAAAAGTATAATGAGCATGATAAGAGATTAAACAGGCACAAGAAAAGTATAATGAGCAGGATAAGAGATTAAACAGGCACAAGAAAAGTATAATGAGCAGGATAAGGAAGAGATTAAACAGGCACAAGAAAAGTATAATGAGCATGATAAGAGATTAAACAGGCACAAGAAAAGTATAATGAGCAGGATAAGAGATTAAACAGGCACAAGAAAAGTATAATGAGCATGATAAGAGATTAAACAGGCACAAGAAAAGTATAATGAGCAGGATAAGAGATTAAACAGGCACAAGAAAATTATAATGAGCATGATAAAAGACTAATCAGGCACAAGAAAAGTATAATGAGCAGGATAAGAGATTAAACAGGCACAAGAAAATTTTAATGAGCAGGATAAGAGATTAAACAGGCACAAGAAAAGTATAATGAGCAGGATAAGAGATTAAACAGGCACAAGAAAAGTATAATGAGCAGGATAAGAGATTAAACAGGCACAAGAAAAGTATAATGAGCAGGATAAGAGATTAAACAGGCACAAGAAAAGTATAATGAGTAGGATAAGAGATTAAACAGGCACAAGAAAAGTATAATGAGCAGGATAAGAGATTAAACAGGCACAAGAAAAGTATAATGATCATGATAAGAGATTAAACAGGCACAAGAAAAGTATAATGAGCAGGATAAGAGATTAAACAGGCACAAGAAAAGTATAATGAGCAGGATAAGAGATTAAACAGGCACAAGAAAAGTATAATGAGCAGGATAAGAGATTAAACAGGCACAAGAAAAGTATAATGAGCAGGATAAGAGATTAAACAGGCACAATAAAAGTATAATGAGCAGGATAAGAGATTAAACAGGCACAAAAAAGTATAATAAGCAGGATAAGAGATTAAACAGGCACAAGAAAAGTATAATGAGCATGATAAAAGATTAAACAGGCACAAGAAAAGTATAATGAGCAGGATAAGAAATTAATCAGGCACAAGAAAAGTATAATGAGCAGGAAAAGAGATTAAACAGGCACCAGGAAAGTATAATGAGCAGGATAAGAGATTAAACAGGCACAAGAAAAGTATAATGAGCAGGATAAGAGATTAAACAGGCACAAAAAAGTATAATAAGCAGGATAAGAGATTAAACAGGCACAAGAAAAGTATAATGAGCAGGATAAGAGATTAAACAGGCACAAGAAAAGTATAATGAGCAGGATAAGAGATTAAACAGGCACAAGAAAAGTATAATGAGCATGATAAGAGATTAAACAGGCACAAGAAAAGTATAATGAGCATGATAAGAGATTAAACAGGCACAAGAAAAGTATAATGAGCAGGATAAGAGATTAAACATGCACAAGAAAAGTATAATCATGATAAGAGATTAAACAGGCACAAGAAAAGTATAATGAGCAGGATAAGAGATTAAACAGGCACAAGAAAAGTATAATGAGCCTGATAAGAGATTAAACAGGCACAAGAAAAGTATAATGAGCAGGATAAGAGATTAAACAGGCACAAGAAAAGTATAATGAGCAGGATAAGAGATTAAACAGGCACAAGAAAAGTATAATGATCATGAGCAGAATAAGAGATTAAGCAGGCACAAGAAAATTATAATGGACATGATAAGAGATTAAACAGGCACAAGAAAAGTATAATGAGCAGGATAAGAGATTAAACAGGCACAGGAAAAGTATAATGAGCATGATAAGAGATTAAACAGGCACAAGAAAAGTATAATGAGCAGGATAAGAGATTAAACAGGCACAAGAAAAGTATAATGAGCAGGATAAGAGGTTAAACAGGCACAAGAAAAGTATAATGAGCAGGATAAGAGATTAAACAAGCAAAAGAAAAGTATAATGAGCAGGATAAGAAAACAAGTATAATGAGCAGGATAAGAGATTAAATAGGCACAAGAAAAGTATAATGAGCAGGATAAGAGATTAAACAGGCACAAGAAAAGTATAATGAGCAGGATAAGAGATTAAACAGGCACAAGGAAAGTATATTGAGCAGGATAAGGGATTAAACAGGCACAAGAAAAGTATAATGAGCAGGATAAGAGATTAAACAGGCACAAGAAAAGTATAATGAGCATGATAAGAGATTAAACAGGCACAAGAAAAGTATAATGAGCAGGATAAGAGGATAAACAGGCACAAGAAAAGTATAATGAGCAGGATTAAACAGGCACAAGAAAAGTATAATGAGCAGGATAAGAGATTAAACAGGCACAAGAAAAGTATAATGAGCATGATAAGAGATTAAACAGGCACAAGAAAAGTATAATGAGCAGGATAAGAGATTAAACAGGCACAAGAAAAGTATAATGAGCAGGATAAGAGATTAAACAGGCACAAGAAAAGTATAATGAGCAGGATAAGAGATTAAACAGGCACAAGAAAAGTATAATGAGCAGGATAAGAGATTAAACAGGCACAAGAAAAGTATAATGAGCATGATAAGAGATTAAACAGGCACAAGAAAAGTATAATAAACATGATAAGAGATTAAACAGGCACAAGAAAAGTATAATGAGCAGGATAAGAGATTAAACAGGCACAAGAAAAGTATAATGAGCATGATAAGAGATTAAACAGGCACAAGAAAAGTATAATGAGCAGGATAAGAGATTAAACAGGCACAAGAAAAGTATAATGAGCAGGATAAGAGATTAAACAGGCACAAGAAAAGTATAATGAGCATGATAAGAGGTTAAACAGGCACAAGAAAAGTATAATGAGCAGGATAAGAGATTAAACAGGCACAAGAAAAGTATAATGATCATGATAAGAGGTTAAACAGGCACAAGAAAAGTATAATGAGCAGGATAAGAGATTAAACAGGCACAAGAAAAGTATAATAAACATGATAAGAGATTAAACAGGCACAAGAAAAGAATAATGAGCAGGATAAGAGATTAAACAGGCACAAGAAAAATATAATGAGCATAATAAGAGATTAAACAGGCACAAGAAAAGTATAATGAGCATGATAAGAGATTAAACAGGCACATACAAACTATAATGATCATTACAATAGATTAACAGGCACAAGAAAAGGATATTGAGCAGGATGAGATATTTAAACAGGCACAAGAAAAGTATAATGAGCAGGATAAGAGATTAAACAGGCACAAGAAAAGTATAAGGATCATGTTAAGAGGATAAACAGGCACTAGAAAAGTATAATGAGCAGGATAAGAGGCTAAACAAGCACAAAGAAAGTATAATGAGCAGGATAAGAGGCTAAACAGGCACAAAGAAAGTATAATGAGCAGGATAAGAGATTAAACAGCCACAAGAATAGTATAATGAGCATGATAGATTAAACCGGCAGAAGACTAGTATAATGAGCAGGATAAGATGTTAACCAAGCACATGAAAAAGTATAACGTGCAGGATAAGTGATTAAACAGGCACACGAACAGTATAATAAACTTGATAAGAGATTAAGCAGGCACAAGAAAAACATAATGAGCATGATAAGAGATTAAACATGCACAAGAAAAGTATAATGAGCAGGATAAGAGATTAAACAGGCGTAAGAAAAGTATAATGAGCAGGATAAGACATTAAACAGGCACAAGAAAAGTATTTTAAATAAGAGATTAAACAGGTGCAAGAAAAGTATAGCGAGCAGGATAAGAGATTAAACAGGTGCAAGAAAAGTATAATAAACATGATAAGAGATTAAACAGGGACAAGAAAAGTATAATGAGCAGGATAAGAGATTAAACAGGCACAAGAAAAGTATAATTATCATAATAAGAGGCTAAACAGGCACAAAAAAGTATAATTAGCAGAACAAGAGGTTAAACAGGCACAAGAAAAGTATAATGATCATGATAAGAGATTAAACAGACACAAGAAAAGTATTATGAGCAGGATAAGAGATTAACAGGCACAAGAAAAGTATAATGAGCAGGATAAGAGATTAAACAGGCACAAGAAAAGTATAATGAGCAGGATAAGAGATTAAACAGGCACAAGAAAAGTATAATGAGCATGATAAGAGATTAAACAGGTGCAAGA
The DNA here is from genome assembly GCF_019279795.1 of Protopterus annectens. Lineage (NCBI taxonomy): Eukaryota > Metazoa > Chordata > Ceratodontiformes > Protopteridae > Protopterus > Protopterus annectens. The sequence goes on from NC_056749.1 coordinate 83,125,144, forward strand.
AAAGTATAATGAGCAGGATAAGAGATTAAACAGGCACAAGAAAAGTATAATGAGCAGGATAAAAAATTCAGCAGGCACAAGAAAGGTATAATGAGCAGGATAAGAGGTGAAACAGGCACAGGAAAAGTATAATGATCATGATAAGAGATTAAACAGGCACAAGAAAAGTATAATAAACATGATAAGAGATTAAACAGGCACAAGAAAAGTATAATGAGCATGATAAGAGATTAAACAGGCACAAGAAAAGTATAACGAGCATGATAAGAGGTTAAGCAGTCACAAGATAAGTATAATGAGCAGAATAAGAGATTAAACAGGAACAAGAAAAGAATAATGATCATGATAAGAGGTTAAACAGGCACAAGAAAAGTATAATGAGCAGAATAAGAGGTTAAACAGGCACAAGAAAAGTATAATAAACATGATAAGAGATTAAACAGGCACAAGAAAAGTATAATGATCTTGATAAGAGGCTAAACAGGCACAAGAAAAGTATAATTAGCAGGACAAGAGATTAAACAGGCACAAGAAAAGTATTACGAGCAGGATAAGAGATTAACAGGCACAAGAAAAGTATAATGAGCAGGATAAGAGATTAAACAGGCACAAGAAAAGTATAATGAGCAGGGTAAGAGATTAAACAGGCACAAGAAAAGTATAATGAGCATGATAAGATATTAAACAGGTGCAAGAAAAGTATAATGAGCAGGATAAAAAAATCAGCAGGCACAAGAAAGGTATAATGAGCAGGATAAGAGGTGAAACAGCCACAGGAAAAGTATAATGAGCAAGATAAGAGTTTAAACAGGCACAATAAAAGTATAATAAACATGATAAGAGATTAAACAGACACAAGAAAAGTATAATGAGCATGATAAGAGATTAAATAGACACATGAAAAGTATAATGAACAGGATAAAAGATTAAACAGGCACAAGAAAAGTATAATGAGCAAGATAAGAGATTAAACAGGCACAAGAAAAGTATAATGAGCAGGATAAGAGATTAAACAGGCACCAGAAAAGTATAATGAAGATGATAAGAGGTTAAACAGTTACAAGAAAAGTATAATGAGCAGGATAAGAGATTAAACAGGCACCAGAAAGTATAATGAAAATGATAAGAGGTTAAACAGTTACAAGAAAAGTATAATGAGCAGGATAAGAGATTAAACAGGCACAAGAAAAGTATAATGAACAGGATAAGAGATTAAACAGGCACAAGAAAAGTATAATGATCAGGATAAGAGATTAAACAGGCACAAGAAAAGTATAATGAGCAGGATAAGAAGTTAAACAGGCACAAGAAAAGTATAATGAGCATGATAAGAGATTAAACAGGAACAAGAAAAGAATAACGATCATGATAAGAGGTTAAACAGGCACAAGAAAAGTATAATGAGCAGAATAAGAGGTTAAACAGGCACAAGAAAAATATAATAAACATGATAAGAGATTAAACAGGCGCAAGAAAAGAATAATGAGCAGGGTAAGAGATTAAACAGGCACAAGAAAAGTATAATGAGCATGATATGAGATTAAAAAGGCAGAAGAAAAGTATAATGAGCAGGATAAGAGATTAAACAGGCACAAGAAAAGTATAATGAGCATGATAAGAGATTAAACAGGCACAAGAAAAGTATAATGATCATGATAAGAGGTTAAACAGGCACAAGAAAAGTATAATGATCATGATAAGAGATTAAACAGGCACAAGAAAAGTATAATGAGCAGGATAAGAGATTAAACAGGCACAAGAAAAGTATAATGAACATGATAATGAGCAGGATAAGAGATTAAACAGGCACAAGAGATTAACAGGCACAAGAAAAGTATAATGAGCAGGATAAGAGATTAAATGGCACAAAAAAAGTATAATGAGCAGGATATGAGATTAAACAGGCAGAAGAAAAGTATAATGAGCTGGATAAGAGATTAAACAGGCACAAGAAAAGTATAATGAGCAGGGTAAGAGATTAAACAGGCACAAGAAAAGTACAATGAGTAGGATAAGAGATTAACAGGCACAAGAAAAGTATAATGAGCATCTTAAGAGATTAAACAGGCACAAGAAAAGTATAATGAGCATGATAAGAGATTAAACAGGCACAAGAAAAGTATAATAATCATAAGAGATTAAACAGGCACAAGAAAAGTATAATGAGCAGGATAAGAGATTGACAGGCACCAGAAATGTATAATGAGCAGGATGATAGATTAAACAGGCACACGAAAAGTATAATGAGCAGGATAAAAGATTAAACAGGCACAAGATAAATATAATAAACATAAGAGATTAAACAGGCGCAAGAAAAGTATAATGAGCAGGATAAGAGATTAAACAGGCACCAGAAATGTATAATGAGCAGGATAAGAGATTAAACAGGCACAAGTAAAGTATAATGAGCAGGATAAGAGATTAAACGGGCACAAGAAAAGTATAATAATCATAAGAGATTAAACAGGCACAAGAAAAGTATAATGAGCAGGATAAGAGATTGACAGGCACCAGAAATGTATAATGAGCAGGATGACAGATTAAACAGGCACACGAAAAGTATAATGAGCAGGATAAAAGATTAAACAGGCACAAGATAAATATAATAAACATAAGAGATTAAACAGGCGCAAGAAAAGTATAATGAGCAGGATAAGAGATTAAACAGGCACAAGTAAAGTATAATGAGCAGGATAAGAGATTAAACGGGCACAAGAAAAGTATAATAAACATGATAATAGACTAAACAGGCACAAGAAAAGCATAATGAGCAGGATAAGAGATTAAACAGGCATAATAAAAGTATAATAAACATGATAAGAGATTAAACAGGTGCAAGAAAAGTATAATGAGCAGGATAAGAAATTAAACAGGTGAAAGAAAAGTAAAATGAGCAGGATAAGAGGTTAAACAGGCACAAGAAAAGTATAATGAGCAGCATAAGAGGGTAAACAGGGACAATAAAAGTATAATAAACATAAGAGATTAATCAGGCACAAGAAAAATATAATAAATATGATAAGAGATTAAACAGGCACAAGAAAAGTATAATAAACATGATAAGAGATTAAACAGGCACAGGAAAAAGTATAATGAGCAGGATAAGAGATGAAACAGGCACAAGAAAAGTACAATGAGTAGGATAAGAGATTAACAGGCACAAGAAAAGTATAATGAGCATGATATGAGATTAAACAGGCAGAAGAAAAGTATAATGAGCAGGATAAGAGATGAAACAGGCACAAGAAAAGTATAATGAGCATGATTAGAGATTAAACAGGCACAAGATAAAAATAATAAACATAAGAGATTAAACAGGTGCAAGAAAAGTATAATGAGCAGGGTAAGAGATTAAACAGGCACAAGAAAAGTATAATGAGCAGGGTAAGAGATTAACAGGCACAAGAAAAGTATAATGAGCATGATAAGAGATTAAACAGGCACACGATAAATATAATAAACATGAGAAGAAATTAAACAGGCACAAGAAAAGTATAATGAGCAGGATAAGAGATTAAACAGGCACCACAAATGTATAATGAGGAGGATAAGAGATTAACAGGCACAAGAAAAGTATAATGAGCATGATATGAGATTAAACAGGCAGAAGAAAAGTATAATGATCATGATACGAGGTTAAACAGGCACAAGAAAAGTATAATGAGCATGATAAGAGATTAAACAGGCACAAGAAAAGTATAATGAGCATGATAAGAGATTAAACAGGCACACAAAAAGTATAACTAGCAGGATATGAGATTAAACAGGCAGAAGAAAAGTATAATGAGCAGGATAAATGATTTAACTGGCACAAGAAATGTATAATGAGCATGATAAGAGGTTAAACAGGCACAAGATAAGTATAATGAGCAGGATAGGAGATTAAATGGCACAAAAAAGTATAATGAGCAGGATAAGAGGTTAAACAGGCACAAGAAAAGTGCAATGATCATGATACGAGGTTAAACAGGCAGAAGAAAAGTATAATGAGTAGGATAAGAGATTAAACATGTACAAGAAAAGTATAATGATCATGTTAAGAGGGTAAACAGGCACAAGAAAAGTATGATTAACAGGTAAGAGATTAAACATGCACAAGAAAAGTATAATGATCATGTTAAGAGATTAAACAGGCACAAGAAAAGTATAATAAACATAAGAGATTAAACAGGCACAAGAAAAGTATAATGATCATGTTAAGAGATTAAACAGGCACAAGAAAAGTATAATGAGCAGGATAAGAGATTAAACAGGCACAAGAAAAGTATAATGAGCAGGATAAGAGATTAAACAGGCACAAGAAAAGTATAATGAGCATGATAAGAGATTAAACAGGCACAAGAAAAGTATAATAAACATGATAAGAGATTAAACAGGCACAAGAAAAGTATAATGAGCAGGATAAGAGGTTAAACAGGCACAAGAAAAGTTTAATGATCATGATAAGAGGTTAAACACGCACAGGAAAAGTATAATGAGCAGGACAAGAGGTTAAACAGGCACAAGAAAAGTATAATGAGCAGGATAAGAGATTAAACAGGCACCAGAAATGTATAATGAGCAGGATAAGAGATTAAACAGGCACAAGAAAAGTATAATGATCGAGTTAAGAGGCACAAGAAAAGTATAATGAGCATGATAAGAGATTAAACAGGCACAAGAAAAGTATAATGAGCAGGATAAGAGATTAAACAGGCACCAGAAATGTATAATGAGCAGGATAAGAGATTAAACAGACACAAGAAAAGTATAATAAACATGATATGAGATTAAACAGGCACAAGAAAAGTATAATGAGCATGATAAGAGATTAAACTAGCGCAAGAAAAGTATAATGAGCAGGATATGAGATTAAACAGGCAGAAGAAAAGTATAATGAGCAGGATAAGAGATTAAACAGGCACAAGAAAAGTATAATGAGCAGGATAAGAGATTAACAGGCACAAGAAAAGTATAATGAGCAGGATAAGAGATTAAATGGCACAAAAAAGTATAATGATCAGGATATGAGATTAAACAGGCAGAAGAAAAGTATAATGATCATGATAAGAGATTAAATGGCACAAAAAAAAGTATGATGAGCAGGATACGAGATTAAACAGGCAGAAGAAAAGTATAATGATCATGATAAGAGGTTAAACAGGCACAAGAAAAGTATAATGAGCAGGATAAGAGATTAAACAGGCACAAGAAAAGTATAATGATCATGATAAGAGATTAAATGGCACAAAAAAAGTATGATGAGCAGGATACGAGATTAAACAGGCAGAAGAAAAGTATAATGAGCAGGAAAAAGGATAAACATGCATAAGAAAAGTATAATGAGCATGATAGATTAAACCGGCAGAAGACTAGTATAATGAGCAGGATAAGATGTTAACCAAGCACACGAAAAGTATAATGTGCAGGATAAGAGATTAAACAGGCACACGAATAGTATAATAAACTTGATAAGAGATTAAACAGGCACAAAAAAGTATAATGATCATAATAAGAGGTTAAACAGGCACAGGAAAAGTATAATGATCATGATAAGAGATTAAACAGGCACAAGAAAAGTATAATAAACATGATAAGAGATTAAACAGGCACAAGAAAAGTATAATGAGCATGATAAGAGTTTAAATAGGCACAAGAAAAGTATAATGTGCAGGAGACGAGATTAAACAGGCGTAAGAAAAGTATAATGAGCAGGATAAGAGATTAAACAGGCGTAAAAAGTATAATGAGCAGGATAAGACATTAAACAGGCACAAGAAAAGTATTATAAGCAAGAGATTAAACAGGTGCAAGAAAAGTATAATGAGCATGATAAGAGATTAAACAGGCACAAGAAAAGTATAATGAGCAGGATAAGAGATTAAACAGGCAGAAGAAAAGTATAATGAGCAGGATAAGAGATTAAACAGGCAGAAGAAAAGTATAACGAGCAGGATAAGAGATTAAACAGGCAGAAGAAAAGTATAACAAGCAGGATAAGAGATTAAAAATGCATAACATGCAATGTTTTTGTTGTGTCTTTCAGCTTTTCCTGGTTAGGGGTCACCACAGCAGAACTCTGGTCCGCTAATGATTGGCAGTAGATTTTTTTTTACGTGCTGAGTTGCCAGCTCTAACGCACAACCTTCAACGAAGGTACACCCATTCATGCATGTCTCCCCATAGAAGATGCTCTAGCTGAGAATCGAACAGGACAACATCTTACTTGGAGGCGACAACACTAGTGCAGCACCACCACCACAAACAAGTGCAATTAAAGGGCAAATAAAAGGGCCAATTAAGTTTAAAGAGCAAGGAGACTGCATACCTTTTAGTAAAAGACCATGTTAGGGCAAAAACTACTATTTTGCATTAACCAAAGCCATTCAAAGCATAACTAGAATTGTTGAAAATATCTGTGTGCAGTGTTTGCAGAGTGTGTGCTTTATTACAGTGCAATTATTTAAAAAAGTTTGCTGTATGCAAAGTACAGTTATACTGCAAAGTGCAGTCATAGTACAGACATTTTGAAAAGTTTATTGTGCTGTATGCATTTATTCACAGAAAGCTGCCATTTCAGAGTATTTATTACACTGTGCAGAGTTATTTCACAAGGTACAGCCATTTTGAAAGTTTCTTGTGCTGTGTACAGTTTATTTGCAAAGAGCATTCATCTCGAAGTGTTTCTTACTCCCAAGCTTTTTCCATTGTGTAAAGTTTATTCACAAAGTACAGTTATTTTGAAGTGTTTCTTATATTAATGGAGTGGTTTCATAAAGTACAGTAATTTCAGAGTACTCGTGCTATGGAAATGGAGGCAAAGTACAGTTATTTCAAACAGTTGGTTCTTTTGGGCATACTTACAAGTACTGGCATTAATTTCTGACAGACTGCCAAATAATGAAGCATTTTGTACTCTCCTGATCAATGGTAAGTCCATAGAACTCGAACTAGACACTAGGTCAAAGTGTAATGTAATGTAAGCAGAAATATTTGCTAAAGTGAGGTCTGGTGAGCAACTTAGTTTGGTCAATTATGCGATGTTTGTTGCTTATGGAGGTGGAGAGATTCAAACTGAAGGCTCAGTAGTGCTTTCATGCTATTCAACTGGGAACATTTACAGCTTGCAATTTTAGTAGTCTGAAGACCTGTGCAGTCATTAATAGGTCACAGAGATAGTTTGTGAATGAAACTGCTTTCTTTTAAGAAAAAAAGTACATGATGTAAGCACATGTCCCAGTTCCAACTTTACTGATGCTATTTTCTCAGAGTATGCTGATGTGCTCAATAACAAGCTAGGAAAACTTCCAGTTGTGTACACCATTAAAGTAGATGCAGAGGTCAGTCCAGTAGTCAGACCAGCAAAGAGAGTTCCAGTAGCTATGCAAAATAAAGTCATGGTCCAGTTAAACAAAATGGTGGAGCAAGATGTGATTTGTCCAGTCACAGAATCATCTGAGTGGGTATCATCCATGGTAGCCACTCATAAGAAATTCAGTTGAAATCAGAATAAGCATTGATCCAAGAGTCTTGAACAAGGCATTAAAAAGACCTCATCACCCTATGCGTACAGTCAAGGAGATTGCAATTCTCATGCCAAATACCACTTTTTTCTGTCTTAGATGCAGAGAGTTCATTTTGGCAAGTGATGCTTGATCACAAATCTTCACTACTGACTACATTCTGGACCCATTTTGGTAGATATAGATTCCGCAGGATGACTTTTGGAATAAATTCTGCCAGTGAAGTCTTTCAGTGTGCAATAGAGCAATTTTTTTCAGGCTACTCGTGTGCGATAATAGGTGATGATTTATTGGTTGGAGGTAATGGTGAAGCAGAGCATGACAGAAACCTCAGGAAAGCTCTGGACAGAGAGTGTGATGTGAATTTAAAGCTCAGTACTCTGAAGTGCAAATTCAGACTACCAGAAGTTACTTATGTAGGTCATTTGTTTACCAGTACAGGCTTATGACCAGATCCTTCCAAAGCAAGCAACCATTCTTGAGATGCCAGCTCCCGATAATGTCCAAGCCTTACAGCATTTTCTTGTTATGGTTAACTATTTGGGCAAATTTATCCCTGACTTTAGTGAGTTATCAGCATCTTTAAGAGAGCTGACATGCAAAAATGTTGTATGGTCATGGTTAGAACAACACCAGAGAAAATTGGATAACCTCAAACAGCAAACTGCTAATCCGCCTACATTAAGATATTGTGAAGTCCACAAACCAGTAATTCTTTCTTGTGATGCTTCAAAGTTGGGTCTTGGTGCAGTTATTCTTCAAGAAGGCAGACCTGTTGCCTATGCATCTAGAACCGTTACCCAAACTGAGATGCAGTATGCTCAAATTGTGAAGGAACTTTTGGCAATTGTGTTCGCATGTTTGAAGTTCCATGATTATATTTATGGCCAAGCAATCCAGACAGAAACTGACCATCATCCTTTAGTTACTATTTTAAAGAAGCCTATGCATTCCGCTTCAGCAAGACTACAAAGAATGATGCTTAAATTGCAAAAGTACAATTTCAGAATGGTCTGTACAAAAGCTAAACTTCTTCATCTGGCTGACACCTTATCCAGATCACCCAGAAATACTGCAGAACAGCTTGATGAAGAGAATTTTGACTTTGATATCATGGAAGTGCATAATTTTTCGACCGCAAGACTTGATAAGCTGAGAGATCCTACAAAGACTGATGCAATTTTGCAAAATTTCAAGCACTTTATCAATGTAGGATGGCTGTCAAGACAATCCAGTGTACACCCTTACTTTCCATGCAGACATGAGCTGCTGATAGAAGATGGTATCATTTTCAAAGTGTTCCTACTTCCTTACAACATGAATACATTCAGATTTTACATCATTGCCACCCAGATTCTGATCCTACCAAAAGAAGGGTGAGAGGACTAGTATTTTGGCCTTCTCTAGCAAAAGCCATTGATAATGAACTTTTTTTTTGTTCAGTATGCAACAAGACTAAGCTGCATTTGCAAGAAGAGCCACTTCAGCTAAGCCAAATTCCTGACCTACCTTGGTCAACAGTACCAAGTCACTAATTTTGACTGTTACTCTCAAATATCTTAGTGTTGGTAGACTCTTATTCAAACTGGCTTGAGATTGATTTTCTACATAACTAAATGTCCAGTGCTGTTATTACTAAGATAAAATGCCATTTCTCAGTTCATGGTAGTCCACACGAAGTTATTTCTTACAACAGTTCTCAATTTACCAGTCAATGGTTTCAGAGATTTGCTAACGAGTGGGACTTTATCCATGTTACTAGCAGTCCTGAATATCCTCAAACGGCCTTGCTGAACATGCAGTGCAGAGTGCAAAGCAGTTACTGGAGAGGTCAAAGCATGAAAATACCGATTCTTGAATTTACTCAGTCTCAGAAATATACCCTGCGATAATCTACTAGGTTTGCCTGCTCAGAGACGTCTATCTAGGTAAACCACACAACCGTGCCTATCAGTTCTAGTTTGTTTGTGCTTCATGTTGAAACAACAGAGCAATCAAACCCCAACTTTTTAAGAAACATTCTTCTCAGATATCCAGTTTGATAAAATAAGCAGATATTTTTGTCCATTCAAAGAAGGAGAGACAGTGAGGATGCAAACGGCGAAAGGCTTTGATCGAATTGGTTAAGTGAGAGGTATATGGGCCGAGCCGAGATCCTACTTAGTGGAATCTGAGGATATGGAGTACAGGAAAAAATGCAGGCATCTTCTTCCTGTATCAGAAAGCATGTCGCAGCATCGTACCTGTGATACAGACTCTATATCTCAGAGCAACTTTGACAATGTTCCTACCAAAGAACATGTCTCAATATCCATTCCTGTTCCTGATGATGTCCCAGCTGTCCCCAAGTTTGAACATTCCTTGAAGACAGTCCCCATTTCTAGATCCAATTCTGATTTTTATGTTACAAGGTCACGTCATATTTCAAGACCTAGTGTAAAATTCACAGCAGCTTGGACATAATTGTTTTCTATGTGTCTAATTTTGTATGATTGCATGTCAAATAATTAGTATAACGGCATGTCAAAGATCATTTCTATAAGTTACATGTAACTGAGTACTGTAATTTCATATCAGGACTATTTCTCAAAGATGGAGGATGCAGATCAGAGTGTGTGTATGTATCTTTAAGAAGCATTTCCAGATGTAGCATATGCATATAAATACTGAGCATGTGCAGGCAGCAGTGCCATTTTGAGAGAACAGCCAGAGTGTTAACATGTATGTGTGTAGTAGTCATTCTGTTTAAAGTTTAAGTTACAAAGCCTCATTTCTGATGTGGTTGCGTGTAATAAAGTTGCTTGAACAGAACCCACAAATGTTTGTCTGTTTTATCCTGACCAGATGAGCGACAACCACCATTACCTATAGCTCAGTAAATATTCTAACTAACCTACTCCACAACTACAATACAAAAATATTCTCACTCAGCTTACACCACCACCATGTACAACCCAATAAATATTCTCACTCAACATACACAACACCTACAACCCAATAAATATTTTCACTTGACTAAACCACCTACTACACAATAAAGATTCTCTCTTGAACTGCACCACCAGAACCTACAGCCCCATAAATATTCTCACTAGATCTAGACCACCACCAACACCCCAGTAAATATTTTCACTCACCTTACACTACCACCACCTCCAATTCAATAAATATTCTCACTCGACCTACAACAGCACCACCTACAACCAAATAAATATTCTCACTCTACCTACACCAGCACCACTTTATTTTATTTTATTTTTTTTATTTATTATTTTACATTTGTTAACCGGGCTAGTCTAGCTGGATATTTTTCCATTTTCAGTAGAGACCCAGGGAGAAAAGCTCCAATATAAGCACAACAGAATATACAAACTATATATATATATATATATATATATATATATATATATATATATATATATATATATATATATATATATATATATATATATACATATATATATATATACACAATATAAAGGATAAAAGATAAAACTGTTAAACAGTGTCAAACAAAGTTCAATCGATAAGTTATACAATACATAGGTAAGAAACAGTACAATAGCTAGTATGTGGAATACTATTTACAGCTCAGTCCTTACAGGGATAAGCTACAGTGTTGAGGAAGGAAAGAGAGTGATGAGAAGTATAGAACAAAAGGATTAATCAGGATTACTGCAGGGGCATAGCCACTGGATTTTCAGATGTTTTTTGAGGTTTTGTTTAAAAAGAGGCAGAGAGACAAGTAAGGTAAGTTCTATAGGTAAGTGGTTCCAGTGTTTACCTACAGTGTTTGAGAACAAGGAATCACCTGCTTTGTTGTTGGACTTTATTGTGGTGGCTACAAGTTTGTTAGAGGAGCGTAGTGAATCAAGGTTTTTGTAGGGGATGATGAGGTTAGACAGTATAGGAGTATTGTTACGTTGGTATAATAGCTTGTAGGCAATGGTGAGTTGCGTATATGCCAGGAGATTTTGTAATTCTAGCCAGCCTAGTTGCAGTAGATTCAGACAATGATGGGTTCTAAAGGGATTACTAGTAGCAAATCGGGCAATACTATTGTAGCAATTATTTAGTTTGCTAAGGTTATTTTTTTTTAGGTTAGAGTAAATGGGTGAGGCATAAAGAAGTGTTGAGATTAAGTGAGAGTGAGCAATTTTGGTTCTTGCTGATTGTGTTAGGAAGGGTTTGATTTTGTATAAGGAGCCAAGTTTTTTGTTTACAGATTTTATAGTGTTATTTATATGGCTGTCAAAGTTAAGGTTATCATCAATAGTAATTCCTAGCAGTTTAGTGTTGGAGTCTGAGGATATGAGGGTACTGCTGTTAGAACTAATTGAGAAGTCTATTGGGGAGGACTTACTGGTAGGTGCAAAGAGTAGGAGCTTTGTTTTCTTAGCATTTAGAAGGAGGCAACACTTTAAGAACCAGGTCTCTATTATGTTGAATACCTTCTGAGTTGAAGAATGTAGCTCTGAGGGAGAGTTAGCTGAGCATATGATTGTTGAATCGTCTGCATATTGTATACAGGTGGCTTGAGGAATTGCTATGTGCAGATCATTAATCTTCTTCTTCTCCTTCTTTCGGCTTTTCCAGGTTAGAGGTCGCCACAGTGGATCACCTGTCCACTCATGATTGGCAGTGGAGTTTTACGGTGTTGAGTTGCCAGCCCGGTGCCCAACCTTCCACAAAAGGCACACACATGCCCACACTCACACCTAAGGGCCAATTTAGAGTGTCCAATCCACCTACAGCATGTCTTTGGGATGTGGGAGGAAACCAGAGCACCCGGAGGAAACCCACGTGACCACAGGGAGGACATGCAGACTCTGCACAGAAGGCACCCCAGCCAAGAATCAAACCGGAGAACCTCTTGCTGTGAGGCGACAATACTAACCACTGCACCACCGCGGCCACCCATGTGCAGGTCATTAATGAATAGTGAAAAAAGGAGAGGACCTAGAATAGAGCCCTGAGGGACTCCAAGGGTGACTGGTAGGAGGGATGAAAGGTTCTGCTCCCAGAGAACTGCTTGTTGTCTATTGCTAAGGTAGGACTTAAACCACTGGATAGCCAGAATATCAAGGAAAATGGACTCTAGAGTGTTAATAAGAAGGGTGTGGTTAACCATGTCAAAAGCTTTTGAGAGATCGATAAAGAGTGCAGATGAGAGGATATTACTGTTACAATTTTTGTTAATGAAATCTGTGAAGCATAAGAGGATGGTAGAGGTGCTATGAAATGGCCTAAAGCCATGTTGGCAATTAGCGAGAATGTTATGTTGGGTTAAGTGGTCTAAAAGCTGATGGTGAATACATTTCTCCATAATTTTTGCTAGGGGGGATAAAAGGGCAATAGGCCGATAGTTAGAATAATCTTTCGAGTTGCCACATTTATGTAGAGGTATGATATGAGAGATTTTCCAGATTTCTGGGATTTACCCCTTTGTAATAGTTCTATTAATGAGGATGGATATAGGGTATGTGATAGCTTTGGCTGCTTTTTGCAGGTATTCAGATGGTAGCTCGTCAGCAGAAGGAGTGCAAGGCTTAAGCTTCTGGATGAATTTGAGGATGAGATCTGTAGAGATGGGTTGCAATTTAAATGTTGGAATAGGGCCAGGACTGGTGATATGAGGTTTTGAGTTATCTGGGGTTAGTTGACTGGCCAATGACTGTATGGTCTCAGTGAAGAAAGTATTGAAAGCATTAGAGGGGGGTATTATGATCAGACCCTAGTGGGGTTGGTGTACGAGAGTGACCTGGGAGTAAGAGTCTATTGATACCTGACCAGAACTTCTGTGGGTTATTTTGGTGAATTTCCTGTAAGTTACAGTAGTAGTTCTTTTTGTCAGTAAGTATGGCCTTTTTTGTAATATTTCTAAGCTGCCTAAAGTTTTGTTGGT
>NC_056749.1:83143550-83153550 GCF_019279795.1 Protopterus annectens
TAGCTTTAGTTGATCAATACATTGTATGAGAATGCAGTCATTTAGAGAAAGTTAAGAATATGAGATAATGATTTAGGGACAGGTGGGAAGGGTTGTGTGGGGTGGTCAGCTACAACATGATAGTTGCACTAATCAAACAGGGAATTGCTGTGTGTGTGTGTGTGTGTGTGTGTGTGTGTGTGTGTGTGTGTGTGTGTGTGTGTGTGTGTGTGTATGTATGTGCTTGTCTATGTGTAAGTGTGCACATGTATGTGTGTGGGTTTCTGTATGTTTGTGTGCGTGTATTTGTATGTAACTGTTTGTGTATGTGTGTGTATGCATATATGTTTATATGCGTATGTGTGTGTATATGTATAATATGTGTGCATGTGTTTGTGTGTATGTGTATGCATATGTGTATGTTGTGTACATGTATGTGTTTGTGTATATGTGTGCAAGTGTATGAGTATACCTGTGCATACGTGTGTGTGTTTGCGTCAGTTCCTAATAAAATTTGAGGTTTTCTGGAAAACCACTGACAATAGAAGTCAGTAAATAATGATAGAAGTTCAGACTTCAAACCCTTCAGAAAATGCATGCTAATGCAAAAGCTGCTATCCTATCAACTTTTTAAGTTCGCAGGAGCAATATTTAAAAAGAGTTCCTATTCTTGGACCTTTTTCCCCATTATTTTTGTCTTTGTCTAGATTTTTTTGTGCTAAGAGGATGAGAGGTATGTGCATGTATATGTGTGTGTGTATGTTTATATCTATAGATTTGTGTACTGTATGTGTGTGTGTGTGTGTGTGTGTGTGTGTGTGTGTGTGTGTGTGTGCTTGTGTATGTGTGTGTGAGTTGTGTATGTGTGTGGGAGTTTATGTGTCTATCAGTACATGTGTGTGTATGTTTGTGTATGTGTGTTTGAGTGTGTGTGTGTGTGTGTGTGTGTGTGTGTGTGTGTGTGTGTGTGTGTGTGTATGTGTGTGTGTGTACATGAGTGTCTGTGTGTTTGTGTGTGTGTATGTGTATATAAGCATGTGTGTGTTTGTGCATGTTTGTTTGTGTGTGAATGTCTGTGCATGTGTAATTTATTTGTGTATATGCGTTTGAGTATGTGTGTGTGTGTGTGTGTGTGTATATGGTTCTGTTTGTATGTGTATTTGTGTGTATATGCCTTTGTTAATAGGTAGGTTCATAGGTAGGTACTAGGCTATCGGCCCTGGGGCCTATACAAGCCCAGCCAAAAAGGTACCCTGGCTTTTGCCACCCAAGAAAATTATTTTCCTGTGCCACTGTCGAGCAGAGGCACAGAGGTGATCCCCGGGGTGAATTTCCTATTTCCCATCCAATCAAGATTTTTCTTGAAGAGTGCTAATGAGGAGCTTTGTTTGATATAGATAGGTAGTTTATTCCAGAGTATGGGAAGTCTCTGGGACAGGAATCTATCCCTCCGGCATGTTCTGTTTATTGTGGTGACAAGGTTTAGGTCCCTAGAGTGTGTAGCTTGGAGGGATTGGGATTTCTTTAAGTGGAGCATGTCCAACAGCTCTGGGTTTGACATAGCTTTGTATGTTAGGCAGAGATCACCTATGAGTAGGCGATATGCGACGGAGTAAAGCTGGAGTTTTTTGAGACAGTCTGCGTAGGGCATCTGTTTGAGGCTGGTAATCCTCTTTGTGAGGCATTTCTGCGGCCTTCCCAGTTGTTGTAGATGTCTTGTGAGGTACATACCAAAAGGGGTGTTGTACCCTATAATGGGTCTAATGAGAGATGAGTAGAGGGGAACAATGACCTCTTTTTTTCTGGATGAGAAACCTTTTGTGATGAGGTTTGCCAATTAGAAGGATTTCCTGACTACTGTGGTGATGTGATTATCAAAGATGAGACTACTGTCCACCTGTGTCCTAAGGTCTCTTATCACACTTTCGGTGTTAAGTATACTACCGCCTATGTCATAGTTCATGGGTACAGAGTTTTTACCAAAGGGGATGACAATGCACTTTTTAGCACTGAGCATGAGGCTATGGCTTTGACACCAGGCATCTGTCTCAGTGAGGCCCTTTTGTAGGATGTCCATATCGTTAGGAGTTTCGATTATGGCTCCTAGTTTGCAGTCACCTGTGAACTTCATTAGCCAAAGACCTTCTGTGTTAGCCTGTACTTCAGAGAAGTAGATAACAAACAGGAGAGGACCCAGGACTGAACCCTGTGGTACTCCACTTGTCACTGGTCTGAAGTCAGATTTGGAGTCTGCTACTTTCACAGTGTGGGTTCTGTTAGTGAGCCAGTTGGCAACCCATCTTGTGACACAGGGATTTATACCTAATTTAGTGAGTTTATCTATAATTCCAAAGTGTGGGATGGTGTTGAAAGCCTTGGCAAAATCTAGGTAGGCTGTGTGAACCACCTTACCCTTGTCTACGGCTTTGGTGACTGCCTCAAAGAAGTTTATCAGGTTTAGAAGACATGATCCGCCTTTTACAAACCTGAACTGGGTGGGGTCCAGAGTTTGGAGATTACCAAGGTCTTTGTTTATAAGTTCCATGATGATACATTTCATGGCCTTGCAGACCAGGCTCGTCAGGCTAATGGGGCAGTAGTTCCTGGGGTCCATGGTGGCTCCCCCCTTGTGGAGTGGGATAACCGTTCCCATGCACCTTTCAGCAGCCACAAAGCCTGAGGTGAGGCTATGATTGAACATGGTACTTAGGTGGAGTGCTAGTTTATTCTGTAGTTCATGTAGAACACAGCCTGGGATGTTGTCTGGTCCCATGGATGCTGTGTTCTTGGCTTTGGAGAGTGTGGTTTTTACCTGTGCAGCCATGATTACAGGAACTTTGCATTCTTCCAGTATAGAGATGGGCTCTTTAGGTGGTGAGAGGGGGGTAAAGTTAGCACTGAACCTATCTACCAGGATGTTGGCAGTATCAGTTCGGTCTGTATATTTAGTGCCATTGTGCTGTAACTCAGAGCAGATCTGAGTGTTGCCATTGAGATTCAAGGCATAGCTAATGAATGCTTTGTGGTTGTTTTTAGAATCAGTGGCAATTTTGTTTTCATAACTAGCTTTGGAGGATTTTATCACGGATCGCAGCTTCTTACCGAGGCTGACCAGGGAGCTCCTCCACTCATGGGATTTTACTCTCTTTTGCAACAGTTTCTTCCTTCTGTTGTACAATTTGTTTATGGCAGGGGACCACCAGATTGGCTTCCATTTTTTGGAGGATAGCGTCTTGCTTCTGTTTCGGATAGCATGATCCATGCACTCATGTAAGTGCTTATAAAGTCTACTGATACTTAGCGCTTTCACCCATAGACCTGGGGCATCATCAGAGTACAAAGTAGGGTTGCTCATCATCCCTTAAATACTAATTACAGAAATAATTAAATAATTGAATAACCAATTAATCAATCATCCCAGTTGTCATAGAATAGCCAGCATTTCAAAGCTTAAAAACATAAACACATTATGAAAAAGGAAATATAAAAATGTGTGTTAAATAGAAAGGTGTGTATTAAATAAAAATAACCTTATCTTAGTATACATGTATTGTGATGTTGTAACCTTTTGTTTAGGTATAATGTTGTTTAAAAACATCAAAAAATGTCAAAAATAGTAAATGCATGTTTAATTGTTGATTCTCCTAAAATGTACCTAAAATGTAGTGTGTTGATAAAAAATATATATACATATAAATACCACATATAAATATAAAAGTTGATATAAATATAAATAAATAGTTATATGATATAAATCTAAATCTAAACAAAATTGTAAATATAATAAAAAGTATTAATGTAGATCATTGTGTATATGTAGATATAAATGTAAATATAAATATAAGTATAAATATAAATATAAATATAAATAATGAATATAAAGATATGTGTATTCTTTACTGTATAAATAGTTATAATAAATATAATAAATATAAATAATACATGTACATTGTATATAAATGTATAATTTTCAAATGTTATAAATATTGGATAGTGTACTAGATCTGCTAAAATGAATTGTATAAAAAATGGTGTAAATTAGTGTGAAAATGTAGTTTCTAGCAATAAGTAGTAGATAATGCAACATTGTCATATAAAATATGATCTAAGTTTCAATATGCTAGAAATTGCTATTTGCTCATTGACGCCAGGCCATTTACAGACATTGAGCCTGAGTTGCCATAAACATTCTTTGGCTTCTAACATTGTTTTTACATCACCACCTTTGCGTGTGTTAGGTGGTATTCTATCAATAATAAAAAACAGAATTTTTTTAAAATTAGTACAGTTTGTACTGTGGTTAAATAACATGTTAGATATTTTGTGCCTTTTAATGTCACTTAGGTGTTCTATAATACGTGTTTTTAGTTTTCTGGTAGTTTTCCCTATGTAGAATGCTTGGCAAACTGTACATGTTGCTGCATAAACAACCATACTGGAATTGCAGTTACAGCGGCCTGGACATTTAAGAGTTTTCCCATAATTGTGGATGGAAATATAAGGACCATCATTAATAAATCTACACACATGACATGAACCACATTTGCTCATCTTAGAATGCCTAAACAATTCACTGTTAAAATTGTTCTCAAATAGGTTTTTTAAATTTTTCCCTTTGCTGTATGTAAATTTTGGTGCTGCACCTAAAATACCTAAAAGCTCCGTGTTAACATCTATAGTACTAGCCCAAGCTTCTTCGATACTGGTGACAATCTCTTGTGTTCTGTTGTTGAATGGAATAATAATTGTATCATTTCTAGCTACAGTGATCTTAGGGGTGATCTCTTCTGATGTTTCAAGAGTGATAATAGGTTTGTATTTGGTCAACCTCATAGTTTTCACCTCCTTACTGATAGTGGTAACCAGATCGTGAGTATAACCTCTGTCAAAGAACATACTCATAAGTACATCCAATTCCTGTTCAAACACCTGATTGTCACTAATTATTCTGAACAGACTGACCATCTGGCCTTTGACAAGGTGTTGCTATGGGGGCTAGATGTGCCCCCGTATATGCAAATTTAGTTTTAGCACAATGGGAATCTGAATCTATTTTCTCCAGTATTTACTGGCAGAAGATTTTACTTTATCTGCGTTATTTGGATGACATTTTGATTTTTTGGGGGGGATCTAAGGAAGAGTTTAACGATTTTATTACTTTTTTAGGACAATCTACTGAATTTTTAAAATTCACTAGTCATGTCTTCGACAACAACGTTGAATTCTTGGATATTAAGCTTACTGTTGTTAATAATAGAATTGAATCAACATTGTTCAGGAAAAAAACATACTCAAATTCGTTCCTACACTTCGACAGCTGTCATCCGTTTCATCAAAAAAGGAACCTTGTCAAAGGCCAGATGGTCAGGCTGTCCAGAATAATTAGTGACAATCAGGTGTTTGAACAGGAATTGGATGTACTTATGAGTATGTTCTTTGACAGAGGTTATCCTCACGATCTGGTTACCACTATCAGTAAGGAGGTGAAAACTATGAGGTTGACTAAATACAAACCTATTATCACTCTTGAAACATCAGAAGAGATCACCCCTAAGATCACTGTAGCTAGAAATGATACAATTATTATTCCATTCAACAACAGAACACAAGAGATTGTCACCAGTATCGAAGAAGCTTGGGCTAGTACTATAGATGTTAACACGGAGCTTTTAGGTATTTTAGGCGCAATGCCAACATTTACATACAGCAAAGGGAAAAATTTGAAAAACCTATTTGAGAACAATTTTAACAGTGAATTGTTTAGGCATTCTAAGATGAGCAAATGTGGTTCATGTCATGTGTGTAGATTTATTAATGATGGTCCTTATATTTCCATCCACAATTATGGGAAAACTCTTAAATGTCCAGGCCGCTGTAACTGCAATTCCAGTATGGTTGTTTATGCAGCAACATGTACAGTTTGCCAAGCATTCTACATAGGGAAAACTACCAGAAAACTAAAAACACATATTATAGAACACCTAAGTGACATTAAAAGGCACAAAATATCTAACATGTTATTTAACCACAGTACAAACTGTACTAATTTAAAAAAAATTCTGTTTTTTATTATTGATAGAATACCACCTAACACACACAAAGGTGGTGATGTAAAAACAATGTTAGAAGCCAAAGAATGTTTATGGCAACTCAGGCTCAATGTCTGTAAATGGCCTGGCGTCAATGAGCAAATAGCAATTTCTAGCATATTGAAACTTAGATCACATTTTATATGACACTGTTGCATTATCTACTACTTATTGCTAGAAACTACATTTTCACACTAATTTACACCATTTTTTATACAATTCATTTTAGCAGATCTAGTACACTATCCAATATTTATAACATTTGAAAATTATACCTTTATATACAATATACCTGTATTATTTATATTTATTATATTTATTATAACTATTTACACAGTAAAGAATACACATATCTTTATATTCATTATTTATATTTATATTTATATTTATACTTATATTTATATTTACATTTATATCTACATATACACAATGATCTACATTAATACTTGTTATTATATTTACAATTTTGTTTAGATTTAGATTTATATCATATAACTATTTATTTATATTTATATCAATTTTTATATTTATATGTGGTATTTATATGTATATATATTTTTTATCAACACGCTACATTTTAGGTACATTTTAGGAGAATCAACAATTAAACATGCATTTACTATTTTTGACATTTTTTGATGTTTTTAAACATTATACCTAAACAAAAGGTTACAACATCACAATACATGTATACTAAGATAAGGTTATTTTTATTTAATACACACCTTTCTATTTAACACACATTTTTATATTTCCTTTTTTCATAATTTGTTTATGTTTTTAAGCTTTGAAATGCTGGCTATTCTATGACAACTGGGATGATTGATTAATTGGTTATTCAATTATTTAATTGTTTCTGTAATTAGTATTTAAGGGATGATGAGCAACACTATTTTGTACTCTGATGATGCCCCAGGTCTATGGGTGAAAGCGCTAAGTATCAGTGGACTGTATCGTGGACTGTCTTCTATTTTGTTTGGTTTGGATTCTGTTTATTAAAGTGTTTTTTAGAGACCAGGATTCAAGGTTTGCTGAATTTTTGCTTACCAGTTTGTTACACTCCTTGACGACACAGTGCTTATAAAGTGCCACTGTGTAGGATTCAGTGGTCGTAACTGTATTGTCCATCTGCATGGGTGTCATGAAGTTCACCACTTCTGTCTTAAGAAGCATGAAGTTGGCTTTGGAAGAATTTTTTACCATGGTTTCCTTAATGGGGGATGGGGGCAAGATGTGGATATCTAGGGTAATTAGCTTATGGTCAGATCGGACCAATGAGGCATTGACTTCAGGTGTGGAACACCGGACACTCATGTTGGTAATGACTAGATCTAAGATATTGCTGCCCCTGGTGGGGATGTGGATAAGTTGATCCAGGGCACTGGAGTTTATGAATTCCAGAAAGCGTTGAGTGAAGGAGTTGTTACATGAGTAGTTTTCCCAGTTAATGGTAGGGTAGTTGAAGTCGCCCATTATTAGGGTGTTTGGTTGAACTCTAATATTTTCCAGTACATCAAGAAAAGAGGAGTGGGAATCCTGGGGCATGGTGGGTGATCTGTAGCAAGCTACAATTTGGATTGCAGTTTTGCCCAGAGTTAGTTGCACTTGGATAACCTCAGCTGCATTATGCTGAGCAACTAGCCTGGAGGTGTGGATATCCTTAATGAATATGGACACACCTTCACCTTTGGTGTTCCGGTCCAGGTTACATGGCCGAAAAGTGTGGTATGAGATATAGCCTGGTAGTGCAGGGGTGCTCTCTGGAGCCTTGAACCAGGTCTCAGTCACTGCACAAATATCGATGTTCTCCATTTTAAGGAGTGCCTTGAGTGAGTGCATTTTCAGATTTAGACTTCTAGCATTGAGTAGCATCACCCTCAGTTTTTTCTTGCCTGTTCCTGTTATGGTGGTGAATTTGTCATTTGAACCTTGCCTAAAAAAGGCACTATAGGGGTGGCAAGAACTTTAGCCAGTATCTGGAATCCCAGGGGTGACAGGTGCAGGCCATCTCTGGCAAAGCATCATGGTCTGTCGACCATGTCATCCCAGGAAGACAGATACTGGCTCCCTTTAGAATGGCACCAGAAGCTTAGCCAATTATTGAAGTCAATCATTTTGTCCTTGTACTGTGGCATCATTTTGGGTGATGGCAGAATGCTACTCAGGGCTAGGTTCATACCTGCCTGGGCTACAAGATCGGAGAGCTTGTTTATGTGTATGTGTTTAAGCACGTGAACCTTTGTGATTAACTTCATCTTGAAGAATCACATTGCAGATGGGGTCTATATTACATCATTGCACACTTAAAAAGCGAACGATGATTAATCTACCCCATGTAAGTTAAACCTTACAATACCAAAACCTCAGAACAGCTGTACCAAAAAATAAATAAATAAATAAAAAACTTTAAAACATTACATAAAGTGGGGGGCTTCACTCCCCACACCTACCAACGTGGGGGGCTGTGCCTCCCACACATCCCTACTTAAATATACCAACTCCGAGATTGCACTACACTGACGAAAACGACAAAGTAACAGAAGCGGCCAAGCTAATTCCTCCGCTATTTTGCCTTCTCGTTCTTTTATGTTCGATCAAGACTCATTCAACAGAATGCATCTGTGATCACATAATAGGAACCCTGCAGATGCACTTCAGTTTTATACGCAATACTAATTTTACAGTCTTTTAGCTTTTTAAAAAAGATAAAGTTCATCAGTTGGTAACTGTTGAAGTATGTAATGCAGACACTACCCATGTTTTCATCAAAGGGATTAAAGACATTAGAATACCTACCTTATAACAAACTAATAAAGGGTCTTTAACAAGTGCTTGAATACCATTAGCTCACAACACAGTTACCTGCTGCCACTTGTTTGTGTTGGCGAGTGCCCTAACTCCCCCTACCATGAATCCTGTGTATTACTACTAAGCTAACCATCCCTCCCAGAACCCTAACCCTAAAAACAACTCCATTTTGCTCCTAAATCGTAACTCTGAGCTAACTCCTGTTCAATCCCTATCTCTGAGCTAACCCACAATCACTCGATAACCCTTACTCTGAGCCAACTCCTAATCACTGTCTAATCTTAACTCTAAGCCAACTCTTGATAACTCTCAAAACCCATCTCTGAGCCAATTCCCAAATGCTCTGTAAAGCTAACTCTGAGCCAACTCATGATCACTCCCTAATCCTAAATTTGGGCCAACTCCCAATTGTTCCCTAACCTAACTCTTAATCAACTCCCAATCACTACCAAACCCTAACATTGAGCCAACTCCTGATCATTCCTTAGTCCTAAAATCCCACTCCTATCCCTAAATGTAAAGTCCCCTCCCCATTTCCCTTCTGCACTTACCAGTTCCATGATCCTAAACCTAAAATTCTGCTCCCCCCAATGTAAATTCCTCTCCCCATTTCCCTTCTGCACTTACCAGTTGTGCGATGAGACATTGATGGCATCTGACCACTATGGCAGCTGCATCCTTAAACTCACATTCTAGTTTAAGCAGCTGCTTGACCAGGTGTGCAGATGGGGAAATGGCCACTTGAGTTGGACTTTGGGTTCCTAGGTTTTTAAGCAGCTGGGACTCAAGGGACTGTAAAGGCCACACTAATAAACACATTACTTGAATGCAAAATTACTTCATGAAATGTTCATTTAAATGGCATATTATACTAAAAAAATGTATCCACTGTTTTGTTATTGTAAGAGTTGTTAATAGTCCTATGATGTTCCAATTAATTTTATTAGTTTCAAAATGAACTGTAGGTCACAGCATATACAGCATTGTTATTAAAACTATGGTTTGCTTTCTTTTTAGTGTGAGCTCTAAAGCATATTACAGGTTTAATATGTATTTTAAGATATTTATGTATATTGGGCAACTTTTAAAGGATTAAATCTGTTTCTGTTTCTGTATTTTGGTTT